>NC_056728.1:1035239845-1035539845 GCF_019279795.1 Protopterus annectens
GTTAATGCAACATATGTTGTGTATTGCTGCCATACACTTTGGGTGAGGTGCTACAACGACAGGTTTGTTTTTCCTACACATTCTATGACTATGTACACATTTGACTTGCTGTTATATGTCATTAACAGCTTCCTACATTTCTGGGTTCCTCACACTGCTTTTTCAGGGGGACCAGGTACCAGGCTGGTGATATGGGCCATTTAGCTGTACATGCTGGACACACCGGAACAGTTGTGGGGTATGAATATGCAAACAACTGTCTAACTGAACACTCTAGCCAATTCTGTACAGTTGGGTGTAATTATACATACAGCTTTCTATCTGAACACCATAACAAAATACGTACATCTGTGGGGTATGATTATGCATACCGGTCACTAGCACTCCCAGGTTTCAAACCCCTGCTGTGTGTGACAACAAAATTATAGTTACCATCACAGTACACTGTGCCATCAGGGAACTAATATGAAGCTTTTTACTTTCTTCTATCTAAGTCTCCCTCACTTGTAGAATATGACTGACCTCTAGGCACTTCCAACATTGTTATACAGGCCTTCATACACATTTTATCAGCATATCACAGCATGGGTAACACTGTTTAATACAGCAGTACTATTTATAGTACGCAACAGTTCAACTACATATTTCAGAAGAGAACACAGAAGCACTCCAGGGGTTATACCATTATTCACAGAATATTACACATGTATTCTTACTGGTACAACACTTTATAATGCTCTTATATGTATTTGTTGTGACAGTACATGCAGAGGTATACTAACCTGCCTCGCAATGCAGCCTTTGCAACCTAGCAACATGGACCTGCTGTTTCACAGCCCACTCATCTGCAGATGTCTGTGGTATACAGTGATATGTCACCATACCTATCCATAGTATATACAAGCTAGTCAATTCTTAACTACTTGGTGGAATGAGTAGTTACTCAGTGCTGGGGCATTAGCCATCTACCGAGACTGCTGGCTCCACTGTTCCAGTACATCACCCCTCTGCCGCTGCAGGTCAGCATGGTGATGCCTGACCTGCTCACCAGCCCGAAGGATACCTGTGGCACTGGTGAGTTCACGGACAAGACTGTCCCAGGCCTCCATCTTATACTGTGAGCCCTGGTACTAGCCCTGCAGTGGTCTCTCCTCATGGTGTTGTACCAGGAGCCACACCATGAGTTATGACTCCTGGATGCACCAGCTATGCACTCTAAAATGAGTGCCTTCACCCGCACCAGCCATTCTGCCTGCAGTAGGACGCTACCACCATTTATGGAATGTATTCCTGCCTGTGTGGTTTATATATGGCCATTTACCTGCACTTTCCCATGATTGGCCAGGTTTGAAGAGGCTAAGCTAGGGGCACACCTGCTTACCTAAGTTTGGCAGTGCTTTTAGGGGTATACCGGTAGGCAGATTGGATTGGCTCCCCTACGCATTGCTTACTCTTACTAAGTTGAGCTGTGCTGCGGTTAGCATTGCTTAATAGTTAATTTGCACTATATTTGCCTTCTGGCAGTAATATATTCTTCATTACAGGTTTTATGTGTGTGGTATCCGTGATTCATGTGTACATACACTGTATAGGGACCTGGGGACTTCTACACTTCATTACAATAACACCTTACATCTATGCTTACTGCAGTAGTCCAGTTCACATAATTATGTTATGTAGCAAGGTAGACCACCTCACAGTGTACATAGATTCAGTTCACATCTTTGTTTTGATTTACCTGTGGTGAGGATTAGTTTGCTGATACCTCATTCATCTCTATTGCTATGATGGTTTAGTGGGTGACTATAGTGTACAGGGTCCTGGGTTCGAGACTTGCAGAGGCAGCTTATTTTGTTGCTGGGCATGTCACTTGGGTTTGCATGGGTTTGTGCGACTGTAAGCACTGCTAACCTCCAGTTACAGTTTCTTGAACCTGTTTGCTTCTACTTTGCTTAATCTGAGTACTGCCACCCCCCCACACAGGCATACTCCCGCTTGCTGCCACATACCCCCACGCTACTTCATGTGTATGTAGGTTTTATACATGCTTAAGTCAGGTGTACATGTCAGGTATGACTGTTCACGAAGGTCAGTGTAAGGTTAAGTGGGATTCCGGTTTAGCATTTCTGGTTAGGCTACACTCTGGTATTCAGGTTAGGTTTACATATTCCATACCTGTGTTGTAGAGTAGATGTGAAAAGTGGAGGTGTAGGCGGATAGGTGGAGGGAGGAGGGGTCATTTTAACTGTATAGTTGGCCATTTGACTGATTGGTGGGAGTGTAGTAGTGCAGGCTTGCAGGGTGTTGGGATATGTATGCGAGGCAAGACAGGCGTTGGGAATGTCAGTAGTTGGTGTAGGGGTCTGAAGTGTTGGGTGGTGGTGGACTTCGCCAGGTGGTGATCCAAGTGTGCTTGGGTTTTCCCTTCATGTGTTTTCACATGTGTAGTCTGGGACAGCTACAGCAATACACCTGGGTTGGGGGTTCCAGATTCTGCGAATATAGTTGTGTGGAGGGTGTCACCTACTTGTGAATGTGGACATTACTACGAATGCAACAGGGGTCGATAGGTATGTGTTGCTACTGGGCCACACAGAGGGGTTGATAGTAGGGGACATGTCCAGGGATGTGCAGGATGGCTGATGGAAAGGTCCACAGCTGGGCATTTCTTCTACAGCAACAGCTGTGTATATACCCTACACTTGGGGGTAGGTCTGGACAATCACACCCCTGAGTGGGGGTGAGGACAGCAACATGGCTCTCAACCGATCGGAGGAATCCTCAACAGAATCAGGGACAACTCCTCACATAATCAAGGACAATCAGGGACATTTTCTAAATATTTGTAGGATTAACCTGAAACATTTGCAGAATAAGGGTATGTGGATTTATATGGGATTTCTGACATGAAATGTCTATAACTCTGTATTACTATCATCATTTATTAAGGGCAATTCACCACCTTTTCTTCAGCACTCACCAGTTTTCAGGGGGATTGAGAGGGACAAACCTAATATCAGAGTGTATAGCAGGGACAGTTGTCAGGTCTGGACAGCAATACTACCTTGTGATGCCAATTAGTCTGGCTTACACGCCTATAGTGGGGTATTGCGATCAAGTTTTCTTTGGTGTAATTAAGTGGGTTTGCAACAATACATCTGGTTATACTGTCCTTTGCCATGTAAACTTGACTTTGCTGCAGTGGGACTCGTACCAGGCATGGCTGCTCATTGGGCATCGGCTCTGCCCAATGCGCACTATTGCTTACATCCCTGGGGCAGTCCACATAGAACCACTGCAGCCAACACCTACACAGCTAGGTCCATAATTACATACCATAGTTCCCATACTGCACATTCTCTTCGGCACTCATCCTTACTCTGGGTGAAGGTTAGGTCTGGCCACACCAGTGCACACTACCCACTCCCCACTTCTGGGGACCCATCACGTATGTTGTCTCACCCAATGGATCATCAAGTTTCCCCCACCTTGTAGACTGGGTACATGCATGGTCTGCTGTTGGATATCGGTATAATGGCTAGAAACCCGAAAATCATTGCATTTTTGGGTGTCCCACAAGGGACATTCATGTCTTTGTTTCAAGGTTAGACTTGGCGGGTCTCTACCACTGGTATCCTGCCTGTTGTCCGGGAAGCAGTGGTGTGTTTATTTTTATTGTGTGTTTGTATGTTTCACCAGTCTAGCTGGGGGGGGGGGTTGATGCTACATGTTACACATCTGTTGATTGGACCCCTCACCTCCATTTGCACGGCCTGTGAACATATGTAATTCTTAACTGCTGTATCATATCCTAGCTCTATATATACATAAATATATATATATAGTGTATATTTACACACATATCTATCTATATATATATATATATATATATATATATATATATATATATATCTACATAACTATATGCATATATATCTGTATATGTATATATATATATATATATATATATATATATATATATATATATATATATATATCTGAGGACATATGGCTGTATGGGTGTCTGCATATGTATATATCTATATGTGGGTATTTATATGTATTCTGTCTCTGTATGTATACATTTGTACTGGGGAAGAGGGAGAGGTATATCTCCATGTAGCTATGGGTTGATATACACACACATACATCTACATATTTACATCTACATCTGGTTATTCCGTTCTTTGCCATGTAAAATAGACTGTGCTGCAGTGGGACTCATAGTGGGTGTGGCTGCTTATTGGGTGGTGCCTCTGCCCAATGAACACTATTGCTTACATCCCTGGGGCTGTCCTTATAGCCCCACTCCAGCAAACACTTGCATGCCTGCACCCATAATTAGCTACCCATAGTTCCCCTGCCTGTAACTCCTCTACAGCAGTCATCCTTACTCTGGGTGCAGGTCGGGTCTAAACACATCATTACACACTGCCCACTCTCCACTTCATGGGACCCATCTCGTACGTTGTCTCGACCCATGGGTCATCAGGCTTTCCCGTCCTTGTATTCCGAGTATGTACACACCCTGCCTTGATAGGTCATCGCATGGGCTTCCTCCTATAACATGTCAATTTTTGGGGTGTACCACAAGGGGCGCTCCTGTCTCTGTTCCAAGATTAGCCTTCATGGGCCACTGTGCCCCCCCCCCAGTTATATCCTGCCTGTGGTTTGGGGAGCAGTGGATTGTTTACATTGTTTGTGGATTTGTTTGTATGTTTCCTCTGTCCGGCTGGGGGGGTGTTCATGCTATATGTTACACGTTTCTTGCTTGGGCCCCTCACCTCCATTGGCATGGCTTGTGAACATATGTCATTCTTGGGTGCTGTATCTTATCATAGGTATATATCTGTGTATATCTACTCACACATATATGTATATATCTCTATCTCTCTCTCTCTCTCTCTCTATATATATATATATATATATATATATATATATATATATATATATATATATATATATATATATATATATATATATATATATATATATATATATATATATATATATATATATATATATATACATATTGCTGTATATATATCTGACGACATGTGGATGTATGGGTGTCTGCATATGTATATCTGTATTTGTGGGTATTTATTTATATGTCTATCTATGTATGTATACATTTGTACTACAGAGAGGGGTGGTACATATCTATATAGTTATGGGTATTCATATGAACACATATACCTCTAATTCTTTAGCTACATATCCGGAAATGTTGACTAGTATTGCTGGGTACTGTGTTTTGTGTGCATACCGGCCAACCTGGTGTGCATTGTATGTTTTGCGATACCTACGACTGACTCTGTTAATGTACACAGACCCAAGAGTGACACCGGCCAGTTGATACGATGTGCTTAAGGCACTTTCAAGCGGTTGTGAGTGGATTTGCACAAAGGTTAGCACTGCTGACTTCTGGATACAGTGTGTTACATGCAGTTAGTGTCTCCTTTGCTTGATCTGTGTCAGTGGTGCTTCACCCCCCCCCCATACACACATGCACATGCTTACTGTTGCTTACATTTGCTTACTTCTACTTATCTGTTCTTACTCCTGCTTATTGCTGACTTATTCATTCTGGAACTGACTCTTCACATGTGCATTTCATGCAGTACTCCAGTTCACATTTAATTATTATTTGGTAGGTTCTACAGCAATAAAATGTACATAACTGTTTATATTCCGATTACACTTGGAAAATGGTATGTGCTGCAGTGGGACTCGAGCCACTAATGCCTTCTCCTTAGGCAGATGCTCTGACCACTGCACTACTGCTGTGCTGCTTCATTTGCTCTACCTTCCTTGTTATTCTCTTCAGCCTTTCATGCTGCTTTACCCATAGCTGCATGATGGGCAGATCCACGCACCTACGGTTAGCCGTACTCGGAGTTTTAAAAACATTTCTACAAGGGTTTCTTCCTGATTTTTTTCAGTGTACTGCTGCTGTTGAATACATGGGGACTGTTGGGGAATTGCGGACACTTATGGGAGGTCTTGCTCTTTTTTGTACACATTCTTCTGTTCTACTTTGCAGGGGCATGTTTATTCTGAGAGCTCTGCTCTCAGCCACGCTTCCTGCACTCGTCCATGCTCCATGTAGCATTAGGTGTTCAGGCAGCGTGCCTTCCTTAATATGCATGGCGCGCTGCCATCCTCCTCTTAAACTGGCACTTCCATGCAGGACTAGGATTAGTGAATCCGGGGATGTTCTTTTCAAAGTTGATAAACTATATATAAAGTAATGAATGCACTGCTATTCATTTTCAGTCATTGCACACACATATATTTACGTCTATATATCTATAGATCTATATATATATATATCTATATATATAGACAGATTATTACTATTATTATTATTATTATTATTATTATTATTATTATTATTATTATCATTGCCAAGTCCAGTTGTCTTTCCCTTTCAGTGCCTATTCCTTTTCAGGCAGGGTAATTTATATCAGTTTCTCATTTACAGGATAACAGCTCATATTCCTCTTCTACTTTTCAGGAAAAAATTCCAGTCTGCCTTCATCCTTTACCTGTACCTCACTGAAGAATCCTCTTCGGAACCCTCTTTAGACCCAGAGATCAGGAATCTAACTGTATTCAGATCAAGTGACTATGATATATTTCAAGAGGTGCCTTCTCCCTATTAGATCTCATGGAGTCACTATCTTTTGTTTGCCTGCCTGCTGTGTATTTCTCAGATACTCTTCAATTTCCTTCTGTAACTCATGTTATAGTAAAAATAACCATAACTCATATAAAACCAGTAATACAATACCAGAAAAAGCAATTATTTTCCAGGCCAAGTCTTCAATATGCCCTTACATACATGCATATATTTGGGTGTATTTTGAATCCCAGTTATCTTCTGCCAAGCTAGGCATATTTTATCCAGAGCACAAGCAGTTTGAAATACATAAAAAAATAAAGATAATGGTTTTGTTTGATGGCCACCAAGTCCCTGTGCATCCCCACACTCCCCCCCTTCCTACTTAATATATTCCTATTCTTCAGATAACAACAAAATTGAGAAAAGGGAAAACTCCCTTAGCCCCACTGCCCATGTTCTCACATTAAGTCTATCTCCACACATACAACAAAGATTTAAACATTATTGGACCAATCATACTGCATGAGCCAGTAATTTAGTCAATGTTGTTAAAGTTGACACAATTTGGTGTGAAGAAATGGTTGACAGGTGTGCAAGATCACTGCATTAAGTGAGTTGGGGAATATGACCTTTCCCTTGTACTGTGCAATCTTGGATTAGGATATAAAATTAGAATTGGGTGTGTTGTGCTCCTGCCCCCATGTTGGGGATGTACTGGTGGTGCTTGCCTCCCTGCAAAAAACACTGTTTTTCACTTGCATGTCTGAAGTTATCTCTTGGCATATGTCCAATAACGTGTCAACATCTTTCTTTCTATCGTTTATTGCTGATGTTAGCAACATCAATATTTGTACATTTGACTGCTTCAATGAATTTTAGTATACCAGTGAGTGTGCGCGCACACGCGTGCGTGTATGTGTATGAGCCTACACGACACTCTCACAGAAATATGTGTGTGCTTGCGTGTGTGTGTGTGTGTGTGTGTGTGTGTGTGTGTGTGTGTGTGTGTGTGTGTGTGTATATATATATATATATATATATATATATATATATTTATATATATATATATATATATAAATAGATAGATAGATACACATGAAAATCCCTTTATTTATTCACAAATATTTTCTCCCTCACAGTCTCCAGAATCTCACATCCTTCCATCTTTTCCTGTCACCACTATTTCGTACATTTAAAGAAAAGGAGATGATGGCTAGGATTCATAAAGATAAACTTTAAGGTGGCAGATGTCTTGTGCTACATGGAGACTATGCTATGTTCTGTAAAATAGACACAGTGCACTAGTAGACATATACTGTGCATCAGGGGGTTATATAATGTAGGGAGCAAATAATGCAAGTAAAACGAAATGATGAATATTTTGAAGGGCAAAGCAGCAGACTTGTTCTTCCTTGAGTTGTGAGCCTTTTGAAATGCGTATGAGTCACAGCCATTAGCATGGGTAAGCATCTGCAGTGGCAAGCTGCTGTTGTGTCACACGACCACAGGAGATAGCAGCTGATACAGAATACTCAGCTGCTTCCAAGCTAGTAGAACACCTTACTGGCTCTATGAAAAGGGTGGTAAAGGGAATACAGGAAAGTAGAAAAAGAGTCATGGCATCGCAGTAATGCATAAATAAAAAGCAATTAGGGGATAGAACACTTTCTTTTTTTTTGAGGGGCGAGGTCCCCGAATTTATATACACAGATAGATACATAGATACATAGATAGCTAGATAGATAGATATCAAGAGAGATGGGGGAGAAAAAGAGGGAAGGTAAGATGGGACAGGGCAAAATCCATGAATGGGGAGGAATTTGGGGGAGTAGACAGCACAGGAACAAAAATACCTAAGCAAAAAAGAGAATCAAACATGGGCAGATGTACACACACTAGGTGCTTGAGACCTGGGATATATCAGACAAACAGAGGATATGCATATGGCAGGGGACAGGGTGGGCACTGACAGTGTGCCAGCTACTGACTACCAGAAGGGGCATTAACGGGACTGAATAGATGGTGGTCCTGGGTCAGTGTGGCTATTAGCATAGATCTCACTTGCCTCTGTTTTTTCAGTGGCATGGATCAACTGGTCCAGTGAATACAAAATACAGTGCAGGAGTGTTTGAAGTGTGGCAAAACAGAGTCTCAATGCAGAATTAAACATCAACTCAACCCCCCCCCCCATTTACAATTGTTTGAGGCACGCAGTTTGGGTACGCTACCTTCTCATGAGGAAACATATGCTCCCCCAGGAAAGAACATTCACTTTGCTCAATCACTTTAGCTGCAACTTCTCAAAAGTATCTTGCTAGTTTATGTGACATGTATGTTCTTTTAAGAGGTATATGTAAACAGGACAAAATTTACAGGCTACCTTTGTTCATTTGAGACATATGTGCTAGTCCGTGGGTATACTTCCATTTTACCATTCACTAGTCCAGGTTTCTCATGAATAGGTTTAGGGAACAGCTCTGCTTCACATGGATGGGTAGTTAGTTCCAAAGAAAGGAAATTCTCTGATACATACCTGTCCCTCAAACATTTCCTTTTTATGTTGTAATGAAAGTTTAAATCACTATATTTAGTAATTCAGATACAATTTATTTTGCAGATAAGCAAAAGGTCCATCAGTGGGATATCAAAGGATGCCTTGTATGCTAGGCATGGATCACCTCTCAACAGTCTGAGGGAAATAGAATGTAGAGATAGCACTTTGGTGCAATCTTTATAGTGCACACTGTTTATGTCCTGTATTCTTTTAGTGAGGAGCCTCTGAAGATGTTCCATTTGTTGCAAGTGGCTGGTCAGGTACATATGAAGTGGGGTGTTGTGCTCAGTGATGGGCCTGATGAGTGGAATGATGACTTCCTTGGACCAAGATGCCATTCCCTGGCATATAATTTGGGCAACAAAGAATGACTTCATTACTTCCTTAGACACATGTTGGTTGAAAGGAAGGTTATGATCTACATAGGTTCATAGGGCCATAGGTTGGTACTAGGCTATCGGCCCTAGGGCCTATACAAGCCTAGCCATAACAATTCCCTGGACATTTCTTCCCACAATATTTACTTCCCTGGACCCCTGTCTAGCAGGGCGACTGACATGATCCCCGGGGTGAATTTCCTATCTCCCATCCAATCGTCAAGGTTCCTTTTGAAGAGGGCCAAGGAGGCGCTCTGCTTGACATGTATGGACAGTCTATTTCAGAGTATGGGGAGTCTCTGGGTCAGGAACCTATCCCTCCAGCATGTTTTGTTTATTGTGATGACAAGGTTTAGATCCCTGGAGCGTGTGGCTCTGAGGGATTGGGATTTCTTTAAGTGGAGCATGTCAAACAGCCCAGGGTTTGACATGGCCTTGTATGTTAAGCAGAGATTGCCTCTGAGTAGACAATATGCTAAAGAGTAATTTTCTAGCGAGATTGACATCTCAAGGGTACTTTTATGCATTTCTTGGCATTGAATTTTAAGCTGTGTCTTGGCACCAGTCATTTGTCTGAGTTAGTCCTTCTTGTAGGATGTTAGTGTCTTGATGGAATTCTCTGACTGTTCATAATTTGCCTTCATCTGCAGTCTTGGTCAGATAGAGGTCCTGCACATTGTTTCTACTCACTGATGGCAATGACAAATAGGTAGCTGATTATAGTCTATTTTGGTATGAATGTTATGGTCATGAATGCAGAATGCCAAAATACTTTCTAAGATCAATTCACACTGTTAGTGACACCACACCTTTAGGGACAAGTAATGGACTAGCCCTGAGCCACCTGAAGATTTCTTTGTTAATAATATTTCTACTATAGTTTTTTGTTTATTTGTTATATTGTCTCTGCATTCTTTTTCAAATCAGTAAAATAAAAAAAAATCAGAAAAGAAAAGATGGTACAGCAATATATGAAAATGCCACTCATTGCTCCTTTTGTCTGTTATTGGTGTCTTTCATACTCAACTATTACATCGTCATTTCTACCCTGTATATTCTTTCCTTAAGTTTCATGCATCAAAAGAGAAATCAGATAAGGAGATGCCCAATTTTCCTATTTTTTTACATGAATGTAAAACTTCTCACTATTTCATTGTATTTAGTTTCTCCTCATTATAGCAGTGCCTTTCAGATCACTTCAGTTAGATCAGTTGTTTTTGATCTAGGAATTAACACTAAAATCTTACATTGTCTTGATAAAAATGTCAATTGAATTCACAAAACTTTCTTTGTCAATCTTTTTTATTTTAGATGTACAGGAATTTATCTTCAGAATGGGACAATGCAAAGAATGTATGCTTTACCATCCTTTAAAGCATAGTCATATCATAATAAATACAATAACTCTCCAGAATTCAAATTTTCTTGAAAAATAAGCTATTCATTAATTCATTGACAAATGGATGTTTTCATCTTCTGATCTTGCTCATATGTGAAACCTCAAAATTCAGTACTAAAACTGAATTTAGGTAGGATTGCATTTGATATTTCCCCATTTGATAAAGTGAATGATAACAGAATAACATTAAAATATTCATGATTTGCACATCCATTATCATAAAAATGAACACTAAATTACTCATCCTTACATTCCTCTAACTTACTATTTGCCAGTACATAAAGAGATTAGAATTGTACCAAACTGGGGAAGTCTGTCTCAAAGCTTACAAATGATTACTAAAAATGTGTATATCATCAATTTAAGTTACTGCATAATGTCTACCTAACTTACCATAATGTGTTTGCTATGGGTATTACATATTCACCAAACTGTCCCATTTGTAAGGATAACACAGCTGCAGATATATTACATATATGTGTTGTAAAGCTATTCATCCTATATGATAACACTTAGCTGCAAATCTTAAAAGACATAAATTATTAATGGAAACAATATATCTGTTAGAAATATTGGTGTGTGTGCCAATACATTGATAGCTACAATTACTAATTGGGTGCTTTCTCTTTACTGACAAATTGAAAAAGAGGGAGGACACTTCACTAAAAATGATGGTATCAATATATCATCTTCCTCTACCAGTTTATCAAAAGGTCTTTTCCTATGGCCTCAAAATAACAGTATTTATATTTTAACACAGTTTTGAATATGAAACAATCCTCACTGTCAAAGGATCTGTATACGGCCTAGCTGTTCATCCTTATCCAACATACTTGGATTTGTAAAAATAGATGAACAGCACAACAAACTGAAGTAAAAACAAAAACCAAAGCAGGAACAGACAGCTCACAGCTCTCCAGCTCTTTATTAGACGTAGACTAGGTAAAAGAACACCGATGACGAGTAAAATTAAGCACGTTTATTCTAGTGTAGTAACTAGACTTCTTCAGATAATTAGCTACAACTCAGGTTATTCTTAAATACACAACCCCCTCCCTCCTACTGGCTTAATTAGATAATGAGTGCCAAATAATGATTATATAACCTTTGACTTTACAAATACTTCATGAAGTGAAATAAGCAATGAAGAAAGTGAAAAAAACAAAATAACATATAAAATTGACAAATGGAGTAAAAAAATAAATACATGTATAAACATATGTAACCTTACACATCATTTAAAATAGTTGATAATAATTGTTATCCCAGAAAGACTATACACAATGGAATACATTTCTAGTCTGCTAAAATCTACTGTTGTCCCCCAAAGTGGAATACCTAATTAAAATAATCTATATACATACCTTTACTTGTAGTTCTCATTGCTACTACATTACATAGTCAAACTGTACTTCACAAATTTATCTGTTCAAGTTCTTATGTCTCAAAAGACACCGTATAGAGTAGGAATCATTAATACCTGGATAATGACAAGCATCTAACCGTATCTGCCACATTAATTCCATTTTCTCTAAAAGTAAAGATCTTGGTCCAGCCCTTGAGTCTTTTGGAATATGATCAATAACTCTAAATCTAAAACTATGTGTAGGGTTCCCTTTTATATGGTTGGCTAGTGCGTTTTCAGTTTTCTCCTTTATAATATAATATAGATGCTCATATACCCGCTCTTGTAATTTTCAGTCGGTTTTCCCGATATAAAAAGCAGGGCATAATTGGCATTTTGCTAAGTAGACCACAAAGGTAGAATTGCAATTGAATCTACCGGAGGTGGTAGTATAGTGTTGGTCTCTTATATGGAATGTATTCCCAATGTCCATAAATTTACAATAATTACAAGATTCACATTTAGCCATGCCTGGGTTCCTTACAGATCTGATGTTACTTATTTCTAAAAGATTCTTCAGATTATTCCCTCTCTTAAACGTGAAAGAGGGAATTGACCTTATTAATGTACGAAGTTTGGAATTGGTGCTCAAGAGGTTCCAATTTTTCTTTATTATAGTTAAGATGTGCCTACTTTCTGGACTAAAGGTTAATATAAAAGTAACAGGTGACCTATTTTGTCCTTGATTAATTTCAGGATTAACCGTATTATGCGGAAGGGCTTCCCCTCTTAATAATGGAATGTAAATGCCATTAGACCTCTTGTGTGTTATCCCAGTCACAATTTCCATGATAAGGTTTCTAGGGTAACCTCTTGAAATAAACATATTACCTATTTTTTCACATTCCTTAATAAATTCACTCTCGACAGTAACCATCCTTGGAGCCCGGACTAACTGGTCCTTAGTCACTGACTTTTTATGATGGAAGGGGTGTGAACTACTAAAATTTAAGTATGTATTTGAAAAAGTATTCTTCCTGTGAATTTTAGCAGTCAATTTTTATGGCTATGATCTTTAAATAGTTCGATGTCTAAATATTTTGTTACATCTTTATGGAAGATATGGGTGAATTCTAGGAATTCAGTAGTCTGGTTCAAGTATTCGCTGAACTTTAATACTTCATCCACACTGCCTTTATGGATGACAAAAATGTTATCCAAATAGCGAGTGTAGAAGAATATCCTATCCAGTAAGTGTTCCTTTTAAAGGATATGTTCCTTTTCCCATTGGGCCATAAATGTGTTTGCAAAGCTGGCATCACATGGGGACCCCATTGCCTCCCCACTTTTCTGCAAATAAAGTTGTTTGTCAAACAGAAAATAGTTGATTGTTAGGACAATGTCCAGCAAGATACTAACTAATCTAATCTCAACTAAAGGGACCCCTTTCTCTCGAAGGAAACAGACTACATATTCAATTCCTTCCTCCTGTGGGATAGATGTATACAAATCCATGACATCAATAGTTAGGAAGTTAAAATTTTCCTGATAAGGGAGCTCATTTAATTTGGATAGAAAAGACCACGAATCTTTGCAAATTTGGCCCTCATACTTTAGATGTTTCTTTAATATACTGTCCACTACTTTAGCTATAGGATATGTTATACTTTGACGGGCATCAGCTACTGGCCTCATTGGTGGATCAACTAAAGATTTATGTATTTTAGGCACACCAAACAAAATTGGTGTCCTCGGAGCTAACATTGTTAAATAATTCAAGAGGGGCATATCTATTCATTGTTCACTAAACAGGTCAGTCAGATGCTCCTTTGTTTTCTTGTAGGCTAAATTAAATTTGTTCAAAGTGACTGGAGTGTAAGTGTCAGTTTCCAAAAGTTTAGACATCTTTTGAATGTAAAAATCATTACCCATAATCACCAAACCTCCCCCCCATCTGGTTTCAAGGTTCTAATTGGTAGTTGTCCAAATTCATTGAAAGCCACCCAGTCATCACTCCCTATGTTCCTTTTCAAATTTAACTTCTCCATTGATAAGTTCCTAATGTCATTTTCGCACATTTTACTTCAGTTTGCTTGCCGTTCATCTATTTTTACAGTTTGTTCATGGCAAGTGGGAACAGCTCTAACTCCCAAGATCTATTTAACCCTTGGGATAGTCAGCAAGAGACCGGGAACCTTACAAACTTGATTGCTATACTCACTCAACATTTGGACACTCTATCTGATCAGCTGGATGCCGCTTTATCTGGGTTGGTGACTGCTTTTAATAAACAAGGATCTAAGTCTCTAATCTCTCATGCTAGAGAGAAGTATACAAGCAGTTTTCATGCCCAGCCATTAGATAATGGTGCCACTAGTCAATTAATACAGAATGTTAATCTTAAGCAGCAAAAGGGCCCCTCAGAGCTTATTGACGTTCTCGACGTGCAGGGATGGTTGAACAATGTCCCTACACTTAAAAATCCTAGTAACAATGAACAGATGAATAATGAGAGACTGTCAGCCAGAGGGAACACTACAATTGTATCTGACTTAAAAGAATTGGATTTGAAATTCTTTAAAACTAAACAATTACAGTTGGAAGTTGCCTATTTTGATGAATGCCTGAGGGAAAAGGTGGTCCCAAAAGACTTGAAATCATGGCAATATCCAACAGGCTTAGTCCCAGGTTCTTCATTTCATAATGCTCTATTAGACCTTTTCAATAAGCATGGGTTGGAGCTCATGCAATTAATCATGAAGCATTATCAAAGTACAGTGAATTCTTTAATAATGACATCATGGTCATTAACACTTGCATATGCAAGTCTTCTGAATTTATCCGCTATAAATTTGATTACACAAGATGCTTTGTGAGCATTGACAACCATATTGAAAAACTCAGAACAACTAAAATTAAAAAAATTGGAATGTGACATTAAAGCATATGCCAATGGCACTGCGTACCCTGTTCACTCACTATCTCAAGGACAGAATGGTACATTCCACTTGGCTACTTAGCAAATGAGACAATCTACAGCTGGGCCGAGTTTGAACAAACAAAATCTATGTAAAGAACATCATGGTAACCACCTTGACTAACTTGACAATTTTAACGAAGTAGAAACCAACATTGACCAACAGGATTTTTAGCAGGAGGGCACAAACCAACAACAGATGGGAGGAGAGACCCAAAAAGGGAAAAACTTGCAACAAAGAAAAGGCAGGACCAACAGAAAGAAGAGGTAACTTCCCCTACCTACTTTGGTTAAACAGATTTTGGCGTGAATGCTTTATGTGCTGTTACTGATTCTTCTGTAGCTAAGTCAGCTAAACATACGATCGGTATATCATCTATGTATTCTAGTCCGTTGAACAGTACGTTTGAGGATATGTTTGATTTTGGTTCTGTACACACATTACACTCTGTCGACCTAGAAATTGTTGATGATATTGTTGCTAAAGAGTCAATGTCTATTACTAGTGATACAGCTGATTTATCAATCGAAGGATTATTTAATATAACTAACAGAGGGGCAACTAGTGCCCAACTATATGTATCTGAAATGCCAAGTGTTAATGCATGTGTTGGTAATGGTAGATTCTTTGTTTCTTCGAATCTGAATTACAACACCAAAAAACTTGATCAGGAAGCATGTATGTCTGAAGGGCTAATTAACGTTAGTAAGGCCTCTAGTTTCAGTAATCCAGGCCAAGTCACCCATAATGTCTTCATCACTCCTCCATAGTTGGACCCAAATGTTTATTTGGATGTATTTGTCTTGAAAACTGTTAGTACACCTAATAATGTGATTTTAAGGTCTGAATCTACATTATTTGATATGCTGTCTAACGTACATTTTCATACTGGTGTCATAGAGACTGATACTTTTGTGAATTTAGAATCTGACATAGACATGTATAGCCAAACAGCACCCCCCCCCCACACTTGCAGTTATTACTAATAGCAGTGGAGATTTTTGTATTTAGAACTTTTAGCTAAGGGTTTATCATTTGCACCAACTAACTAGCAGAATGATAAGGAAAACTGGGAAAAAGGAGGATGTGTATCATAGTTGTGCTTGGAATGCAAGAGAACCAGATATGGAGAGTGGGTGATACTAAGGAACAAAAACATGCAATGGGAAATTGATAACATGCTAGAAGATTCACATGGATGCTATGCTTAGAAGGCTACTTTTGGAAATTACCCATTTTTATGAAAGTATAGTGATAATAATGTGGGGTTGGAACATGATTCTAACTATTAAAGAAGTAAAAAGGGTGCAGAAAAAGAAAGCAAACAGTGTCACAGAGAGTTTTAATGAGATATTTGAGGCTAACAGGCTTAATGGATACATAACAAGAAAGATGACATAAAGAGGAATACACCTATTGCAGCTCTAAATTCAAGTCCTGTTTGAAAATAGACAAGATTTTTATGATGAGAAAATGCATAATAATGGTGAAAGAGACAGCTATTGTCCAAATATTATATTAAATCATGCTTATCTCTGTCTTAGTCTTAAACTCAAACAGGAGAGAAATAGGCAGCCCAATTGGAGATTCCAGGTGTACCATCTAGAGCAAAAATACAATAAGGAGTGGGTATAGAAGCTGATATTGAAAGCCATTGAGGGTACTCAAGGTGATCTAATGCAGGAATGTCACAGGTTGAAAGGGAACATTAGAAGGAAAATAGAAAGAAATGACTCACACAACAAGATGTGATAAAGACACTGAAGGGAAAGGAAAATAAGGTGTCACAGAAAGAGAGCAAAACGTAATAATGTCTCTAGACTCTTAAAACCACAGAGTGGCCCTATAGTTCTAAATTGTATTTTTTATTTAGCCTTTGTTGACCAGTTTAATCCCACTTGTCTATTAGCTTCTTTTCAGGGGAGACCTGAGGTGGTAATTATACTACTGGGGAAAGTTTGACCAAGTGATCAGGGAACTTCCCCTATTAACTGTTGTTGTGAGTGGGACCCATTTTGCAGGAACATTTCTGTTCCAGATGCAGAGGCAGCCCAGGGAAACAAGGAGGCAGATGAAGAGAAAAGGAGATAATGGAGTGGTGAGAGAAATAGATGAGAAAGCAAATATCAAAAATGGAGAATGTGTGTAGGATTCTGAGGAAATGCTTCAAAAAAATCTGTTAGATGGAGATGAGTTGGCAAATGGATGTATAATTACAACTCTCCAGTCAGGAGGGTTGCAGTATGATTTAATTAATGAAATGGTGATGCAGAGTGAATCAGACAATGAAGGAGATCCAGTGGGACATTATAGTGAAAATATGAAAGGAGGATGCAGAAACAATATTGAAGAATAGTGGTGAAATGGAAAAGAAAACATGCAGAAAAATACAAATGAAGGAAAAAGAGGAGTAGCAGAAATAAAATACAGAAGAAAATGAAAAAACAGAAGTACGTGATAAGGATTAACTGTAAAGAAGACAAAGAAATGGACAGGTATGAAGTATGCGACATTTTAATAATGTTTTTTGGGTGTAAAAATTACATGAGGTAAGAGAATTTATTCTTATTAACAGAAACATTTTGTGACATTATATTTGAGACTGTTTTTTCAATGGAAAATGTTCTTGTAGGAAATAAAGAAAGAAAGACGTAATCCATGGAATCTTTACATGATAAAATCATTTAACAGGGAAACAAAAAAGAAAATTCATGGACAATTACAAACAGATTTGAAAGGACATTTGAAAACTTTATGAAACAAAGTACTGTTAACATATGCAGATGACATTATAATAACTACAAAAAACAACATCTGAATAAACAAGGTAATAAGTGGCTTTAAATAAAGAGAAAAGTAAAGGTTTTAATGATTCCAAGATGGTGGACACACTGTGAGCACTGTTTCCCTGCAGATCTCATTGTCAGAAAAAAAATAATCGTTAAATAGCCATCAAAATCACAATCAGAAACTCTTCGGAAAAGGTGCCAAACATTATCTGATGCAGATGAACTAATAACTGGGGAAATTAACAACCTCCAAGCTCAAAATACCTTAAAAAAGTAAGTTAAAAAATTGAATACCTTAGAGCACATGTGTTGACACCTACAGCCCTTACAGGAGAAAAGAAAAGAATCTGCAAGACTTTTCCAAAATGTTTCAAACAACTGAGCAAATGGATTTACAAACTACAAAAACCAAGCTGTCACAAATTAACTCACCAGACAAACAGTTATTAAAAGGCAAAGAACAACTAAAATACAAGAAGCCTAAAAACTGAATGCTAAACAAAAATCAGAAGCATCCTATAACATAGATGTACTGAAATGTGCACTCATACCAATACAAACGGCTATACAGGGTTTTTCAGAAGAGCTAACTGGGTTTGGAAATAACCTACAACAAATAGCCAAACATCTTGACATAACAGAAGCCAAAGCTATAAAAAATTAAATGAAAATCGAAGAACTTCAGAATGAAATAAAATCTAAAGAAGCACCCATAAAGGAAATCCAAGAAAAACTGGTAGATCTTGAGGCAAGAAGCCACATAAATAATATGTTAATAAGAGGCATACCTGAACAATATGAACAACACCAACTACAAGACATTCTTACACAAATTATAAGTATTCTCCTATAAGATGAAGAAATGGCAAAAAAAAAATGGACATTGAGAGAACACATAGAGTTCTCCAGAAATCTCAGGACATAAGCAAGCCGAGGCAAGTGTATGCCAAATATCTTAACTTTCAACATGTACAGAAAATACTAAATGCAGCTAAAACTCAAAAGTTTATAACCTGGAACGGACATAAAATTATCTGCTTGTGGAGTTCGTTTCCTGGTGGTGTTCTTTTGTGGCTGTTTCCATCGAGAGGTTGGCTCTTCTGGGTTGCTGTTCCTGGCTTGCTTGTTCTTGTGGAGACGGACATAAAATTGCCTTTGCCCAGGATCTGCCAATACAAATAAAACAACAAAGAAAAGTACTTTCCCCCTTCTATGCATTCCTAATAAGCAAGAAAATCAAGTTTCAAATGAAATACCCAAACTGCCTTTCCCTTCAATACAAAGATTGCAGATTCATGGTTATCTCACTAAAAGAAGCAAAAACAGCATTTCTTCAGGCTTTCAACTCACTTCCCGACTTGTGAAATCTCCGAGCATTAAATGGCAGTGAATCCATAACTTAAAACACCAAATCTGGCAAGTATATTCAACAAAAAACAAAAACCGAAAATAAAAGAAGAAATCCCTGTCTCATCATTCCATCTGATGCAGCAAATTCCCACATTAACAGGAAGTAGACAGTGTGTGTTGAGAAGAAAGTTTCAAGCTTCAGTTTTACACCAGGTCCAATTTCAAGGTGGCACACTTTCTATTTCCTCTGCCAGGACAATTCACAGAGCCTGGGCAACAATCAAGAAACGAAATGAAAGAAACCACTCCATTACACTGGAAAACAATGAAAACCTTTTAGAAATAGAGCGGAGACCTCTTACAACACCTAGAAATAATGGGAAGCTCTCTACAAATTCCAAGACAGAATGCTTTACTAAGAGTTTGAGGTACTGTGTGCTGTTACTATTTATTTTCAACAAGGACATAACTAATTAAAAAGCATTTCCTTGGAAAAGGATAAGAATAAACATAAAATAGAATCTAAGGACACTAAACTGAAACCTGTGGCCTGGATATATGTATGTATACTATGCATATAACATGTATACATGTGTGTGTTTTTTGTTCCTTTTCTCTCATTATTGCATGTACTGAATATATAGTGGAATGTTGCTGGCGGGCAAACATAAGATAAATGAGTTGATTATCTTCTACAATTGCAGACTATAACAGTATTAGAGTGAAAAAAATCGCAGAGTCATAAGTAAACACTAATAAGTATGTAAACCAATCTCTGGAATATATTATGTATATAGATATATATATATATATATATATATATATATATATATATATATATATATATATATATATATATATTGTTTATATTAGAAGACGAAAGAATTCGCTTGGCCGCTTCAGTACTTTGCATTTTCGGCACTGTAGTGTGGTCTCGGAGTTGGTAAATTTAAGTAAGGGGGTGTGGGGAGCAAAGCCCCCCACTTAATGTAATGTTTAAATTCATTTTTATTTATTTATTTTTTTGTTGTTGTTGGAACAGTGATTTTTTTTCCCATGGAAAAAATTGCTGTTCTAGCACTTCGACATTGTAAGCTTAACCTTTCACTTTCATAGGGTCGATCAATCACTTTTGCTTTTTTAAGTATTCTGTGATTTAATATAGACTGTATAATATAGACTGTATATATATATATATATATATATATATATATATATATATATATATATATATATATATATATATATATATATATGTATAGGGCTATCTCTCTGATTTGTTATTTAAATGTTTGGCATGGTTCTTACAGTCTAAAAGGCACTATTGAGAAACTGGGATTTAGGATATTGTGTTGTACAGGAATATTCAGATCCTGAGTGCATTAGACTTTGTATTATAGAGTTGTGCTTTTGACTTACATCATCTATTGCATAAAAGTGTTATAAAATTACCTTATGCACGCTACACTAATTGAAATATTTTTGAAAGCTACGTTTCTTGATTCTCTTCTAGACGGGGTAGATAGGTGGTTAGGCACTAGGGGTTTTCTGGAGGGAACAGGTGTTGCAATAGCTATACTCAGACTAATGAAAACAGTTCTTAAAACAATCCAACAAAGTATAAGGGAAATCTCTAAAGGTATTTTAACTATAACCTACATTGTAGAAAAAAATGTGCATAATTGATTCATGGAATGTAAAGGGACTCCAAGATGAAAAGAAAAGAAAACTACATATGCACCTACTTTTCCAGTCTAAGGCAAACGTAATCTTTTTACAAGAGACACATATGTTTGTCAAAGATTGAGAAAAAGACAGGGAAAAAATGACTATTTAAAATTATAGCATCAGGCAATAGTACAAATTCTAAGGGTGTTGCAATTTTTATTAAAAAATCCTTCAGTTGGGAAACAATAGAATGCGTGGCAGACCAAAATGGCAGATGGTCTTACTTTATTTGTATTAATACCCACTGTCTAAAACCTGTTCCATTTTTAAATCTTTATAGCCCATGTGTAAAACAGCAAGATTTTATTATTGAAATATATAATATCTTAATGAAATTCCCAAGCTACTATTGCAAACTAGGAGGTGACTGGAACATGGTTCTTAACCCAGAAACAGACAGAACTACTAAAAACAAAATATACAACTCCCAAATTTTATTAGCCCTAAAGGACCTAATAATAGATTACAAACTAGCTGACCCATACAATTTAAGAAACAGCAAATTGTCAGTTAACAAATACACATATTACTCTCCATGTTATTAATAATAAAAATGCCAAAATGAAGAAAATGTGTCCAAGAGAGCCAGAGGTTACCCAGTAGGAAATAAATGTGAATAGTGCAGCAAACAAACCAGGCATCCACCAAGGTTGAAAAGTACAAATCTTTAATACACAGGATAAGCGCTTTAACACAAGTTGTGCTTCATCAGATCCACAAAATAAAACAGCAAAAAAAACATTAAACACTAAATTATATACATCAATTAACCAATAAACTTAAACAATCAATTATTGATGTATACTTTGTTTTTTAAGAATTGGTTTTAAAGGTACAGAGGCATGAAGACCAGGCAGTTTATCTGCCTGCAATTTTACAATCCATCTTGTCTCTGCAGTTTCAAATTTATTATTAAAATCACCATGTCTTTTGTTAGAATGTAACAATTGTAACACTATAAAATCCGAGCTATGACCAATAAAAACAGAAACATGTTTAGCTAGGGCATTATGCATATTTTTACGTCTGATATCACCCATATGCTGGAGAATATGCTCCTTAAGCATCCTGACAGCTTTCCCCACATAAAATGAATAACAAAATGAAATGATAAGAGCACCATTCACAAAAGAAGACATTCTAGCTGAAATAACTAAACTAAAATCAAGTAAAGCACCAGGACCAGATGGTTTCACAAATGAATTTTACAAAACTTTTTTTCCAAACCTTTGCAGACAATTTACTAAAACTATGCAACCACATGAGGGAGTTTGGCATTATTGATCCATGCCTAAATTTCTACCAGAACTATTTTTATTTATAAGCCTAACTCAGAAAACTCAAATCCACTAAACTACAGACCAAGCTCATTAATAAATATTGACATCAAAATCCTAGCTGCTATCCTAGCAAATAGACTTAAAAGAGAATTGTCAGTAATTATTTCTCCAGCGCAAGCTGGGTTTATCCACTCTGGGCAAACCTGGGATAATGTGTTTATCCTAGATGCAATAATGAAACTATGTGAAAAAGAAAAAAAAAAACAAGGTATGTTCTGGTGTTAGACGCTAGCAATGCCTTTGATAAAGTTAATCAAGAATTTCTGTTTGAAAGACTGTCATTCTATAATATTTCATAATTAGAAAGATATATTAAAGCTCATACACATCAATTAAAATAAATAAAATAGAATCCAAACCAATAAGAATCATAAATGGCACAATGCAGGGTTGCCCCCTCTCTACATACCTTTTCAATTTATATATTGAACCCCTATTCTTTCCCATATTCCAGCACACATATCATCACATACCAAAGCTTTTATATAGTAAAATTGTTCTAAAATTGTTCTAACAGCTTTCGCAGATGATGTAAATATATATTTCAAACCCCCTAATACCGACCTCAGTAAAATTATGAAATCTATTAAAAATTTCTCAGAAATATCAAACTATGAAATTAACACATCCAAATCCCGAATCTTTCCAATTACTCCACTAGGCCATGAAAAATACTATTTCCTGACACACCAATTCAAATTGACTACTCCCTTAAATATTTAGGAATACTTTTCGATCATAACCAGGGGTCAATAATCCCAAACAACTTAGGGAAGCTATGGACACAGGTAAACCAAGACTTCTATAGATGGAAAAATATGAAGCTATCAACCTTAGCTAAGGTTGCAGTCATTAAAATGAATGTTCTTCCAAAAATTATTTATCAATTAAATGTAACAAACACTAATATCCCCAAAAACGTCTTTCACAAAATCTGCACAGAAATAACTAAGTTCATCTGGTAACACAAAATCAACAAGGATCAAATACTAGCCTGTGTAACTGATTTATCAGTGTTTCTGCATTGGTTGTTTTGGACCATTTCTAGCTATTTTGTAGTTCCCTGTTTAAAATCCGCCTCTGGGCATTTTTTTCTGGCTATACTGCTCAGACAAGCTCCTTGTGGTCCTGCAGAGTGGTCCTAGCTACAGAGAACTCAGAAAAGTGACTACTTTATGGATTAAAGTATCTTTGCTGTTTTTTTACTTGGAATAGCTTCTGTAGCTTACCCTGAACAAGCTTAAACTGTTTTCTTAGCTGTTTGCAGCATTATTTTAAAATCTGCACTTAAAGTTACTTTTTAGTCGAATTTGATCGAAAGTTTGTTTGTTTGTTTAATTTAACTGTTGAGGCTGCCCACTAAAGTGTGCTAGCCTGTGTAACTGATTTATCAGTGTTTCTGCATTTTCTGTGTGTTTCTATCAAAAAAAAAAAAAAAACAAAAAAAATAATCCTTGTTTTCCTGCCTCTCCTCGACTAGTTTAGACCAGTTTACAGGCATTGCTGTATTCTGGGCTGTGGTGTAGTTCCTGTGTTGTCCATTACCTTACTTGGCTAGAGGAAAGTTTCTTTGCTCACCAGTGGGGGTGGGGAGCCTTGAGCAGCCTACCTGTCCCTATAGGAAGTGACCTCAGCACAAGAGCTGTAGTAATTGGTTGTTTTGGACCATTTCTAGCTCTTTTGTAGTTCCCTGTTTAAAATCCGCATTTGCGCGGCTTTGCGCGATTGTGCACATAGCGCAGCACCGGTTAAACAAGGTTAAACTTCTTCTGGCTCCGCCAAGTCTGCTCTTCAAATTTTCCCTTAAGGAAGCTCTACTCTTAGTATAATCAGACTACTCACTATATTATAAGCCTAGCACTTGTTCTCAAAACTTCTCTAATAAGTAAGCACTCTCGTACTAAGTAAAGCACTACATCCACCTACCACCCCTGTGAATATCCACTTCCCTTAAAGGCACAGCACTCCCTTATACTGTTCTAGCATGTCGAGTGGTAGATTACTGGCATCCTCTCCAGTTCAGCTGGTTAATCTGGGTATCTTGAGACAATGCTACAATTGTCTCATGTACACAGACAACCCTCTCCTCCTCCCAACAAACACAAATACATGTGAGAGATGCAACTATATAGCCAAACTGGAGGCTGAACTCTCTCAACTCAGGGCTGGCATGACCAGACAGGAGGAGATGGTAACCACACACACAACAAACCCAGTCCCACATAGACCTACCACAACTGCAAACCAAACACATAAAAACACAAAGACATACTCGGAGGCTCTAATAAAAAACTTACGAAAACAACAGAGGCTCCCAAAGCAGACATCCAAAAATTCACCACCTCAAAACAAAACACATGCAACACATACTTCAATAAATCAGTGTGTCAACCAATCACAGCCCTTAAGGCCAAACACCATGCCTGATACACTAGTAATAGGTGACTCTATAGTCAGACACACTGATGTCCCGCTTACCAGGCTGAACAAGGAGAGGGTGACTGTGAGCTGCCTATCAGGAGCTAGGATTTGCCGCATAACACACGCACTCAGGTCACTCCAAAGCAAGTACAAATATGACTCCATCATTGTCCATGCTGGCATGAATGACCTGAGACATACCTCCCTGGACTACATGAAAAGAGACATAGAGGAGCTCTCCGATTATGTAGCCCAGGCTGGTATGACCCTGACCCTGAGCAGCATCTTGCCCTCACCAAGAATGATGCCACAATACAAAGACAAGATGATCAGCTTTAATAACTGGCTCAAGTACTGGTGTCATTCTAAGGGGATCCAATGTCTGTCTGCCTGGGATGACATGTTGGACAAGCCACGCTGTTTTGCAAGGGATGGCTTACACCTGTCACCACTGGGCTTCCGGATATTGGCTAAGGCTCTTACCACCCCCATAGTGTCTTTTTTAGACAAGGCTCAAAAGACAAACCCACCTCCTTAGAAAACAAAAATGGAAAAAAACTAAGGGTAATGCTGCTCAATGCCAGAAGTCTAAATCTCAAGATGCAGGCACTTGATGCACTCCTCAGTATGGAGAACATTGACGTCTGTGCAGTAACTGAAACCTGGTTCAAGGCTCCTGAGAGCACCCCAGCACTACCAGGCTATACCTCGTATCATGCTTTTCGGCCCCAAAACCCAGACCAAACCACAAAGGGAGGGGGAGTGCCCATATTCATCAAGGACACCCACAGCTCCAGGTTAGTAGCAACACATGAAGCATCAGAGACCATACAGGTGCAACTAACCATAGGCAAAACTGCTGTACAACTGGTAGCATGTTACAGACCACCCCCCCCCAATCTCAGGAACCCCACTCAGTCTTCTTGAAGACATTGGAGGATATGAATGTATCACAAAATACCATCATACTGGGAGACTTCAACTACCCAAACATAGATTGGGTACATTATTTTAGCCCTAACACCCTAGCCCAAAGGTTCCTGAAATTCATAAATTCAAATGCACAGGAACAACTAGTCACCTCTCCCACTAGGGGAGATAATATACTAGACCTGATCATCACAAACATGAGGACAAAATGCTCCACACCGGAGGTATACCCCTCACTAGTGAGATCTGACCACAAACTAATCACCCTGGATATACATATCCCACCTCCACCCCCAGCACAAAAGACCACAGTGAAAAACTTCTCAAAAGCAGACTTCACTCTTCTTAAGACTGAGATGGTATCCTTTAAGCCCACTGGGTCAGTGGATACCACATCCCACAATGCCAAATCCTTCACAAATGCTTTCTATGGACATCTCCAAGAATGCATGGATCATGCAATCCCAAATAAATCCAAGTCCCTCTCCACCAAAGGCAAGCATCCTGTCTGGTGGACCTCAGCCATTAACAAATTGTATAACAAAAGAAGGAAGCTACTGCACGTCAGAGCAAAATCCCATAAAGGGAAGACATTTCTGATCAACATTAGCAGAAAACTATGTTCTCTCATAAAAACATTCAAGGCCAACTTTGAGAAAAAAATCGCTAACGACACTAAAGATAACCACAAAGCCTTCTTCAGCTATGTTAGAAACCTGGGCGGAAACCCTCAGATATGCTCAGAGTTAGTTCACAACAACAAAAAATACACTGAACCCACAGATACTACCAACATTCTGGCTGACAGGTTCAGTGCAAATTTCACCCCTCCCTCACCACCAAAAGAAGAAATACTTATCCCAGCTGAATGTAATCTCCCTGTCATCTCAGATGTCCAAGTGAGAACCGCCCTCAACTTAGCTAAAAACACAGCATCAATGGGACCTGACGGTATCCCGGGTTGCATGCTATGTGAACTCCAAGAGGAGCTAAACCCACACATAAAAATGCTATTTAACCTTAGCCTTACTACAGAATATGTACCTGAACACTGGCATACAGCAACAGTGGTCCCACTCCACAACGGGGGTACCTCTACAGACCCTGAGAACTACCACCCCATAAGCTTAATCAGCCTGGTCTGCAAAGCTATGGAAAGAATCATTATGGAACTCATAAACAGAGACATAGGGGACCTAAAGACACTTGACCCCACCCAGTTCGTCTTTGTAAAGGGCAGATCCTGCCCTTTGAACCTGGTTGACTTTTTCGAAACAGTCACTAGAGCCATTGATGAGGGCAAAGCAGTCCATACAGCCTACCTGGACTTGGCTAAGGCCTTCGACACAATACCCCACTCAGGCATCATAGATAAGCTCAGCAGCTTAAACGTAAACCCTTATGTCACTAGATGGGTTGCAAACTGGCTAAAGGACAGAACCCATAAAGTTAAAATCGCTGGAGCAATGTCAGACTTAAAGCCAGTCACAAGTGGTGTCCCACAGGGATCTGTCCTGGGACCCCTCTTGTTCCGCATTTATTTCTCAGATGTTAAAGCAAACATCGGAGGGTTATGGCTGACAAAGTTCGCAGATGACTGCAAACTAGGCGCCATAGTCGATACACCAGCGGACACATACATCCTACAAAAAGGCCTCACAGAAATGGACAACTGGTGCCGGAGTCACGGCCTTAAACTAAATGCCAAAAAATGTATAGTCATCCCCTTTGGGAAAAACAAAGTACCCACAAATTATCACATAGACAGCAACCCACTGAGTACGGAAAAAGTAATCAGAGACCTAGGAACCCAAGTCGACAGCGACCTCTCATTTGACACCCACGTTGCCAAAGTGGTTAGAAAAACATTCTACCTTGCACACCTCATCATGAAGGGATTGACATCCAGATCCAAGGATGTCATTGTACCCCTATACTCCTCCCTCATCAGACCCATGATTGAGTACAATGCCCCATTTGGTATGTACCTCACCCGGCATTTGCAACAGCTGGAGAGACCACAAAAGTACCTCACCAAGAGGATCAAGGGTCTCCAACATATGTCTTATTCTGCCAGACTAAAGAAACTTCAGCTCTATTCAGTAGAATACCACCTGCTCAGAGGTGATCTCTGCCTGACGTAAAAGGCCATGTCCAATCAGGATCTGATGGACATGCTCCACCTCAAAAAATCCAAATCCATCAGGACCACGAGAGCTAAAGACTTAAACCTCGGCACAAGTATGAATAGGACATGCTGGAGGGATAGATTCATAACCCAGAGGCTTCCCATGCTTTGGAACAAGATCCCAGTTCATATTAGGCAGAGCCCCTCAATGACTCTCTTCAAGAGAAATCTTGATGAGTGGATGGGAGATCGTAAGTTTACCCCAGGGGTCACATCTGTGTCACTGCTAGACAGGGGCACAGTAAACTAATTCTATTATATAAGGGGACCTTCATTGTGTCACTACTAGACAGAGGCACAGTATTCTAAATTTATTCTGTACATTTTTGTACCATTTCATGGGGTGGCAAAAGCCACATCACTATGGCTAGGCTTACAAATGCCCCAGGGCAGATAGCCTAGTACTAAACTATGAAACTATGAAACTATAGATTGATCCTGCTGAAAGAAACAGGGGGACTGGATCTTCCAGACTTTAAGCTATATTATGATATAATTTACTCTAGAAGAATAATACAGATATCAGAACACTCTCCTATGGGTAAAGAATAGTCACCAACATGGGTTAAACTATGGTTTGAACATGTTAAATCATTAAATATTAATCCCTACCTTTTATCCAGAAAGAAGAATTTAAGACAATTGGATTACATAAATCATTAAGAAATAATATCATAATATCCTGGAAGCTACTTCAATCGGTAAGCCTAGTACATACTTTGACTCTTCTGCAACCAATACATTTAAATCTGAATCTCAAATTAAATAACAATATGATAAATCTCAATCAATATCCACAAGTTAAGAACTATGTTGTATGGGGCATTCCCAAAATGAAAGATTATAATATAGAAGAGACCAGAGAAAAGCTTAAGCTCAGCAAAAACATATAATAATTCTAAGACAACTTAAATACCTGGCTGCCATGGTGGGCAACTTTAGCAGTTCATTACAAGCAGATATAGGTACTACAACATTACTGCTACAATGCCTTTCTTATAAAAAGAAAATGCTCTCTAACACATACAAGTTAATTACATCCATCAATAATCTATCATCTTTACTGTTATATGCCTACTGGAATGAGAAAAATGAAAAAAATATGGATGAACAAAAATCCAAAGTGACAGAAACTACACTAAACTTATCCCCTTTCAAGAGATTAATCTATACACAGTTGGTGGTTAACAATAATGCCTACTACACACCATTGATTTTAAATATACTGAATTCAGACTAATCCCTAAACTGTCCCTATTTTCCAGGAGTGAATGCTGATCTCTTTCACATCCTATGGGACTGTAAATTTACATGCAACTTATGGTGTTCTCTGAAGGTGAAGTTAGAAAAAATGGGTTACTAGAAGTCAGCATTATCATGGGAATTTGCAATCCTACATATAACCCCCCCAAAAAATTACTTAAGCAGAACACATGGATATTAGTCACATTCTTTGCCCTAATGAAACTATGTATCACCCAGAATTGGACAGATAGAACCAAACTATCATGGGAGGAATTCAAGAACAAAGCCACTAGATATGTTACAGCACATAATCACAAGAGATAGTAATAAACACACATATTTTCAAAAATACTGGAGTCTCCTTCTGAACCACATTCTAAAAGAATGAATATTATTCAAATAATTAAATCATCACGTTGTATGCAGGATTCCCCTATACTAAGTAAAGTACAAATCAAAGAAGCTTAGACAAGCAACTTAAGGATGAATCAAATACAGCTACATGTCTCTTATACTTCTGCCCTTTAGCTGCTGTTGCACCTGCTGTAAATATTGTATATAGTGTGTTAGAGTTTGCTACACCATGCGTTTGGATAATTCTATATATTTTCCTGTTAAAATTTGTAGATAAATAGTAAATGTGTTTTATCCTGTGTGACTCAGTAGAAATATGACCTGCTTGCATGTTGAAACAAATATTACTTTGTATCTGACAATTTTCATGATTGTTTGTATTGTTATCTATTATAATATACTTTTGGAAAACAAATAAAAATAAATATGGAAAAAAGTAAAGACGTATGTGATTTAGTAAAGACAGGGGGTATGTATTTCACAATGAATGAAATTTCTGTGTTAGGCATAACATTTGGGAATAAAGGTATAAGTAAATTTCAATGAAAAAAACAATAGAGGAAATAAACGTGTGATTTCTGGAAAACGTGAATTATCTTTCAGGAAAAAGATTTGATAAATTTGGTACTGATGGGAAAAATAGCATGCTCAGCAAATGCATTTATGTTGCAAACAGTATTTGAAAATTAATTATTGTAGGCATTTTTTTTAATTTATACGGGGTTCTAGATTAAGCCAAGTCAAAAGAGGAGTTCTGCATGTAAATAAAGAGGTTTAGGTTTAATTAACCCAGTTGTATACACTGTTTCAATAAATTAACAGTAAAAAAGAAATATGCCATAAATAAGAAATGTGGTAGAATATGTTTATGTTGTTAAGAAGAAGAAAGTATAGAACATGTGTTTTTGAAATGTAAAAGAGTAAAAAGATATGGGAAAATCTATGTATAGAAGATTTTTTTTCAAAGATATAAAAGAAGTGGATCTAATAAGCATGGATATGATTAAATGTGGATATTATAAGAATATTAGTAAAGAATATGTTAAAATAATAGATAAAAAGTTATTTTATGTCATATGGGTTAGATGCAATGCAAGAATAACTGAAATTTTGTTTAATGGTAAATGGATTTTTAGCAACAATATTAAATAAGATCCAATGATGGTCCAAAATCTGTGATGGGACAGAAGAAGCTTCTGCTATAAATTCTTTCTGGATCCAATAACTGTGATATTTAAAGTAGCACACTTTCCACGATACCAGATAACTCTCATAAGTACATATTCACTCTCCATCCTTCACTGGAATTGTACTTTGAATGCACATGTTATTGGTTTATTGGTTGTACCCATAACATGGTATATTACATGTCCATGTTTAGTATTGCATATCACACTGGCACCATTGGCTATGTGCTCAACTTAATTTATGAGCTGCTGCTTTTCACTTGCATGGCAGTATAAAAGAAAATGTCAACGTTTGGGCTTTGCCTCATCCGACATAGTTTTCTCTTATTTGACATAAGTTATTACACTTAGGTTAACTATTTTCCTATGTCTAATTCCCAAACTTAGTTTTAGTGAAAGTTTTCACATCTATTGGACCTCATCCCATGTCCCATTCAGAACACTGGCTATAATAAAGAACTTTATGCCTTGGTTAGTCTTTTTCCGTGTCACAGGGCCTATCAACTTCATGCACTAATGTTATATTGCTGCAGGAACCAACAGTAGAACAGCTGAATTGCTGTGCTGAAACATTTAAATATCTTAAGCATTAAAGTGATAAATTTAGTTAATTCCCACATGAATGAACTGCTTAAGCCATTCTTTTAATGACAGCTTGAATTCTGTTGTGACAGTATCACATGCACATGCTACAAAGATGTCATGTATGTGAGCCCATCCTCACCATCTATATAAGTGAAGCTACTGAGGTACAGAAACATGCACAGTGCAGGAACAGAACTGCATTGCTCTGTTATATTATAGCTTTCAACTGACAGCAGTGCTACACCCTGTTTTCTCTATAGATCACTTCTGGGCATAATAAGACGCTGCACAATACTTATTAGCACTGTTCATTATTGTGACATATTGTTTGGTACAAAACTGAATATAAGCCACTAATGCCTGTTGCACTATGCAATAGTCTGGAGGATGGGAAATGAGCTTTATAAATCAGGTGTGTCAGACCATCATGTTACTGGTTCATAGGTTCATAGGTTCATAGGTTTATACTAGGCTATCTGCCCGAGGGCATTTACAAGCCTAGCCACCCCTTTAGTATGGGGAACTATACCCATTATTTTGCTGTGCCTCTGTCGAGCAGTGACACTGAGGTAATCCCTGGGGTATATCTGCGATCTCCCATCCATTGGTCAAGATTTCTCTTGAACAAGGCCAGCGAGGTGCTCTGCCTCACATGTACCGGGATTTTGTTCCACAGCATAGGGAGTCTTTGGGTAATGAATCTATCCCTCCAGCAGCCCCTATTAATAGCCGTGTCGAGGTTTAAGTCTCCCGCCCTTGTGGCTCTGATGGATCTAGATTTTTTGAGGTGAAGCATATTCATCAAATCTGGGTTTGACATGGCCTTGTATGTTAGGCAAAGGTCACCTCTGAGCAAGCGTAAGCCTGAATAGAGCTGGAGTTCTTTCAGTCGGGCAGCATAGGACAGATTTTTGAGACCCTTTATCCTTTTGGTGAGGAACTTTTGTGGCCTCTCCAGCTGCTGCAGGTGTCGGGTCAGATACATCCCAAATGGGGCATTGTACTCAATCATTGGTCTGATGAGTGATGAGTAAAGGAGACTATGACCTCCTTGATCTAGATGAGAATCCCTTTATGATAAGGTGGGCAATGTAGAAAGTCTTCCTAACTACTTTAGCTACATGGGTGTCGAATGACAGACTACTATCAACCTGGGTCCCCAGGTCCCTGATAACTTCTTCTGTGCTCAGTGGATTGCCACCTATTTGGTAGCTAGGGGTAACCTTGTTTTTCCCAAAGGGTATGACAATGCATTTTTTGGCATTTAACTTCAGGCCGTGGCTCTGGCACCAGTTATCCGTTTCTGTTTCAGTTATCCAGTTATCCATTATTACTGTACACAGTAATAATGTTTCATTAAGTTTTACTTCTGAAGGTGTCTTGCATGAGCCCACAACTGTGGCACACCTGCTCAATATCTGACCATCTCACTGTGCTTCTTGGCACATGTGCACATCAAAGTCTTGGCTTGATCTGTATTGTGTAAAAAGGTATAAACTGTGAAATTACAGGAAGTGTTATATTTTGTGCTCTAAATCATGCAAACCTTGGAAGATATGCTAAAATTATAAGAGCAATGTTTGGAAGTATATGTATAGTAGAGTAATAGTCAATTCTAATGAGGTACACAATGACCTGTATTCATGTTGCAAGATATATTGCACACACAGAAGATGATGATCGTGTGTTCAAGACATGGATGCCAAAGAAATTCACCTTGCAAGCAAAGCATGAGAGGTGTAACTTGGCATCATGTCAAAAACATATAATAAAGGGTTATTATCAGACAGCTGATTATGATTCTTTGTAGTGCATGGATCTTTATCTGCTCCCATCTACTACTACTATTTAGGTCCTCTTCCAACCTACTGTTTTCCATAGTTTCATGATACCGTGTGCTCACCCAACAAACCAACATTGCTGTTGAGTAAACCCCCTTTACTACATGTTGTCTCCTGCTCATTTTCCAGGAGCTCAGCAAAGCTTGGAGTCTTATCCTGGATTCCAGAAGTGTATTATGTGTATCCATTGCCATCCAGGCAAAGTTGTGTACCTTTAATTACTAAATATGAGTAATTGCTACTATTTATTGGTTTTAGGTGAGCATTTCACTGATTTTTTTTTTTTTTTGGAAAAAAATGCTCTTCCCCTCACTATTACTGCCTTGAAATTCCCTTCAGCAAGGGATTTCCAACTAGTTGTGGTATGTGGTAACATTGCACTTATGGATCTCTTCTACTGTGTTTTTACATTAGGACAACAGGGTTTATTCATCTTGTGGCAGAAGGTGTTTGCCTGGTCTATATGAGTCAGGAAATATACAGAAGGACTCAATGGGCCGGATTCACGAAGGCTTGCACAGAGTCTAAGAGTAGTGTAAGCCGGCAGACAGCCAATATGTCTGCCGAGAGATCCAGCAACAGCTGGCAGTGGCATGCATGAGAGCTCCTAAAATTACTCTTGCACGGACAGTGTTATGTTATGTAAATTACCTCATTTGCTGCTGAAAGCTATGCAAATGAGGTAAATTTGCAATCCAGGAAACACTAACCTGCCCGTGGAAGAGTAGAGTTATTTGCAGAAATGTACTCCGTTGGTAACTGCAAATAGCAAAACGGAGCTATGACAGCTCCAAATAAAGGATGCATCCAGTTGAGGAAGCATGTTGAAAATTAATAAAACATGCGGCACTTTAAAAAACAGAAAATAAAAAAAAAGCCAAAAATAGGCATTCTTATTAAAAATATTCTCCTGCCATGCAGGTGAATGGCAGGCTGAAGACAACATGGCTACTAAGTAGTGGTTGCTAAGGGGGGAAGCTCAGTTTGAGAGATGTAACCAAGCATTAGTAGGCAATTCTATGCAAATGAGGATAAGGATAGTGAATCCCAATTTTCCCTGGCATGTGAGCCATGTCCCTAGAGTGTAAGTGTAGGAGTAGGGGAGTGGAAGAGGCATGTCTACAGTTGTCTTAACTGAAACCCAGAAACCGAAGGTGTACGCCATGGATATCACTGAAATTTCTTGCAATCGTGCTTACACCTTGTGCATCGCCAGAGCGCCGCGGGTCTACTTCTAAACACCGACCGACGATTCCCGACACAAAACTCACCGACGCCAAATAACCGACACACAAACCCGACACAAACCCGACAATGCAAAACACGAAACACAAAACACCGACACACGGAACGTAAACAACACGCGGCACTACATACCATACACACTAGCTCTGACCCAAACCCTAACCCTAAGGTCCGACAGTATCGCACACTTCACCTACCTGCACCCTAACCCTAACTCACTTACACACTCCTAGCCCAAGCTCTAACGCACACATCACCTACCCTAACCCTAACTCACTTACACACCTCTAGCCCAAGCTCCGACACTAACGCACACATCACCTACCTGCTCCCTAACCCTAACTCACTTACACACCCCTAGCCCAAGCTCCGACACTAACGCACACATCACCTACCTGCACCCTAACCCTAACTCACTTACACACCCCTAGCCCACTCTCCGACACTAACGTACACATCACCTACCTGCACCCTAACCCTAACTCACTTACCTGACCAGAGTGGCTCCTGTTTGCTGTGACTTACTCAGGATTGGAAGAGGCATTACCCTTGTTGGTCTTTCCACTGTCGGCGAATCACCCTGTCGGTATAATGCATCTGTCGGTCATCTGGCGTCGGTGATTTCCGTGTCGGGGAATCGGCGTTTCGGTCTTTTGAATGGGACCCCTGTAAACACGTCTAAGCCTGTGTGCCTGCATGTGCACCCATGTAAGCCTGTGTAAGCCTGTCTAAGCCTGTGTGTGTGTGTGTGTGTGTGTGCACTCGTGTGCACGTGTTTACGCTTGTTTGCGTGGCGCTGCCCCCTGTGGAAACAGAAAGGGAAAAGGAAGGAAAAGAAGTAGTAGCAGAGCTGCCAGGTGAAATCAATCAGAATCAGCCAATTACACAGGCAGTACACTAGCCCAGCCCAGCACTTAAAACTCTGCAAACAACATTCACCCATATTTTTTTCAGAAACACTGCAACACTGCAGTATACAAAGAGAGTGAAAACTTAAAAAGCACAACTCAGACAAAAAAATGTTAGGGGCTGCCATTGCTATTTTAAGGCAACATGTGCAAGATGCTGAGGGTGGGGAGGAGATGGAGAAGAGTGTACAGACCTAGGGTAACCTACCAGGGGCTACATGAGCTGGAGATAGTGGAGCACTATAGAGTGGACAGAGACCTCCTGCAGCAAATTGTTGAGCTGTGCAGGCCATGCCTCACACACAGAACCAACAGAAGGGCACCCATCCCAGTGGAAACCAAGGTATGTGTTGGCCTAAGAATACTAGCAACAGGTACCTTCCAAAGGCGAACATGGGATATGATGGGGATTTCACAGGCATCAGCATCCAGGGTGCTGCACCAGTTCCTGAATGCCATGTCAGCACATGTCAGTGATCAAATATATTTCCCCAATTCCTGTGAGGCATTGTCCAGCAATATGTGTCTCTTCCAGCAAATAGCGGAATACCCTGAGGTAGTGGGTGCAATTGACTGCACGCACATACACATCAAAGCACCAGCTGGTGAGTGGGGTAGGGCCTACTTCAACCGCAAGTGCTTCCCCTCCATCAACTGCCAGGTTGTGTGCGATGCCCAGGGCATAATACTGGATGTGTGTGCTGGCTGCCCTGGAAGCTACCACGATTCCTATATCTGGCATCTGACACAGCTGTACCAGACAATTGCCAATGGGGACATCCCTGATGGTCACCTAGTGGGGGATGCTGGATACGCACTAGAGCCTTGGCTGATGACACCCATCAGAAATGCACAGACACCTGAACAACAACTCCATAATGAGGCACACGCACAAACACGAAATGTAATCGAGCATGTATTTGGGATGCTCAAGTCACAGTTCCGATGCCTGGACACATCTGGTGGAGCCTTGCAGTACTCATCAACTACATGTACCCAAATTGTCATGGTATGTGCCATGCTACACAATATGATCCTGCGAAAACAGCTGCAGCAGGAACAACATGGGGCTGGGCCAAACAGCACCCCATTATTTCCAATGCCATCACTGGCACAGCGTGACTCGAAGGAGGAACAACCTGAGCCTGCCCCAATAGCCAGAAGGAGGCGTGCCCAGTATCCTTTGGCCTTGGCAAAGAGGCAATGCTTAGCACATACAATGGCTCAGTAGGAACTCTGGAAATGATACCTCTCTCTGACTCGCACATATAGTAAAATGGATGCCTAACTTGGCACTACCTGTTTTCAAACATGTATAGGGAGTGTACTTTGTGCATCCGACATAGGCAGCCCTGCAGCACCACCTGAGGCATGATTGCCATGTTTTAAGCAATATAAAGCAGTGCTAAGCAGCTTTTACCACTGTTTAGCATATTAAAGCACAATTGCATGGAGCTGCGCACCGCTTAAACTAGCGCAACGTTGAGCAAAGTTGGGCAATGTTGGGCAATGTTGGGCAAAGTCAGGCAAGGTCGAGCAAAGTCGGGTAAACACGCTCACACCTGCTTTACTGTTCCTTAACCAGTCAGGTCTGCCCAGCATGAAAATAAAAAGTAGTGACAGGGCTCAAACTCAGGACACTGTGCACTATAGTCAGTACTGAACCACTAAGCCATGACAGCATTTCACTGGTACAAACACAGCAGGACAATTGTAGACCAATGCAAACACAAACAAATGCTGTAGCATGCCCTCTAAACATCACCCCAGGCCTATGCAGACAGATAACAGCAGGCCAGGGACTGTGATGTGGGTTGGGTAGGCTAGGAAGTCACAAACTAATATACGTGAAATTGGAAGCTAAGATCTGTAGTACAGTAGTATGCCTCAAGCCAGTACAATAGGCAACAGTACAGACTGAAATGGAGCACCTGACATAGCAGTGCAGGCCTAGCAAATGTGTATATGTGTCAGGTGAACCCCCTCATCCTATGTACACCCACAGTAACAATCAGGTGTGCCCCCCCGGGTAGAAATGTACAAATAATAGCTGTCCCCCTGTATGTAGAAATGTTGATAAGTCTATGCAAAGTGACTCATGGAAGCCCTGCAGGCACAGCATGCTTCATGTCAATGTACAACACAAAGGTGAGCCCTGAAGTAAAAACCAACTTGATTTTTCACACGCATATAGTATATTTGTCCATACTGGGCATGCTCACACACTTAAACAAATTTAGCAAATGTCAGTCAACAACATACTGAAAGGTCATACTGGGCATGCTCACGCACTTAGGCCATGTCTGAGTACAGCAGTGGGCAACACATATCTGGCAGTTGCAGTTCTTACCCCAGGAACTTGTCACTATTCACCAATCCTGCCTTGCACACACAGTGATATGAAAACAGACCCATATAATATATTGGACTCCTGTCATACTCAAATTATGTACTACAAGTACTTAAGTTGTTCAAAGAAAGTGAAAATTCAAAGAAGATCAATAAACTCGATCAGTATCATCAATAAACAATGAGCACTCCTAACATTATCCAATCCATGTTCTCACAAAAATATTGTCAAAGAGTCCATAGAGAACCATGAAGCTTTCTTTCGCTATGTCATAAATATCAATGAATATCAATATCAATAAAGAGCATTAGCGGTCTGAAATACATGCCATACACAGACCATCTCAAAATGCTCCAGCTGTACTCTCTCACATATTGCCTACTCAGAGGTGATCTCCGCCTGGCATACAAAGCTATGTCAAACACAGAGCTGTTGGACATGCTCCACATAAAACACTCACAATCCCTCTGTTCTTCAGCACAAAACCCAGAGTGAAATACAAAAGGAAGGGGTGCATCCATTTACCTTATGGATACCCACACCTTCAGGTTAGTGGCACAGCATGAGGCCTTGGAGACCATGCAAGTGCAACTAACATTGAGCAAAGCTGCTTATCGGATTGTAGCCAACTACAGATCACCTACCTTGTCTCAGGAACCTCACTCAGTATTCCTGAGAACAGTGGAAATTATAAAGGTCCTACCAAGCACTATTATATGAGAAGATTACAACTACCCAAACATTGAGTGGGAGAATTACTCATGTACAACGTCCTTTGCCCAATGTTTCCTAGAGTTTAAAAACTCAAACGCCCTGGAACAGCTGGTCACCATGCTCACTAGAGGTGACAACATACTGGATGTGATCATCACCAACATGGGGTACCAGTATTCCACAACAGAGGTAAACCCCTTGCTGGTAATATCAGATCATAAAGTAATCACACTGGAAATCCACATTCCACCCCAGTCAAGGAAACCACTGTGAAGACATTTTCAAAAGCAAACTGCACACTTCCCTAGACCAAAATGGAATGTTCCAAAGCCCCTTTGCTATAGAATAATGCTATACAATCTGCCGAATCATTTACAAGTGCATTCTATGAGCATCTATAGGGATGCATGGATTGAGACATCTCAAATAAAACCAAGACGCACTCCTCCAAAAATAAGAAACCAATCTGGTGGTCATTGCCCATAAATAAGCTATACAACAGAAGGAGGTAACGAACACATGATAGAGCTAACTTCACAAAAGGAAAGGCATCACTGATCATTATTAGGAAGAAACAATGATCACTCATAAAATAATCCAAGGCCAGTTTCTAAAGACAAATTGCCAAGGAATGTAAGTATAACAACCACAAAACCTTCGTTAGCTATACCAAACATTTAGGTGGCAACTTCCAAATATGCTGTCAGCTACTGCAAAATGGCAAGAAATACACTGAACCAACTTACACTGCCCCCATCTTGGGGGACAAGTTCAGTGCAAACCCCCCCCATCACCCCCAAAAGGGCCTGTATCCATCCCAGAAGAATGCAGAGCCCCAAACTTCATGGACATGCAGGTAAAAACAGCCCTCTCCAAAGCCAAGAACACACCATCAATGGGACTGGATGGTGTCCCAGGCTGCATCTTACACCAGCCCCAAAAGGAACTACACCCTCACCTACATTCACTGTCCAGACTCAACCTTACCACAGGTTATGTACTCAAAGAATGGCATAGAGCAACAGTCATCCAGCTGCACAAAGGGGATGCCACAACAGAACCTGGAAACCATTGCCCTATAGGCCTACTCAGCTTGGTCTGCAAAGCTATGGAGCAAATTATCATGGAACCCATAAACAGAGACATTGGGGACCTCCAGACACTGGAATCTACCCAACTTGGCTTTGTTAAAGGCAGATCCTGCCTCCTAAACCTAGTTGACTTATTTGAAACAGTTACCAAGGACATAGATGGAGGTGAAAGTATTCCACACAACTCACCTGGACCTCACTAAGGCCTTTCAACACCATTCCCCACTCTGTCATCATGGACAAGCTTACCAGCTTGAATATTAACAGCTATGTCACAGGATGGGTGGCCAACTGGCTCACAGATCAAACCCACATGTTCAGAGTTGCGGGTGCCATGTCCGACTCTAAACCAGTCACAAATGGCACCCCACAGGTCTTGTTCATGGGAAACCACCTGTTCAGTAGATACTGCTTAGAGATACAGGCAAGCATGGGAGGAGTATGGCTGAACAAGTTTGCAGATGACTGCTAACTGTGGTCCATATTCGACTGTACGGCTGACACAGACATCCTCCAGAAGGGTCTTACAGAGACAGATACATGGTGTCAAAACAATGCCCTCAAGCAGAATGCCAAAGAATGCATGGTCATCCCCTTTGGATAAAACAAAGTGCACACAAATTACCACATAGCTGGTAATCCAGTATGTATGGAGAAAGTAATTATGGCCCTGGGGACCCAGGTAGATAGTAAACTCTCCTTTGATGATCACATGGCCAAAGTGTTTAGAAATACCTTCTATGTAGCCCACCTAATGTCACCTAATGTAACCCACTTTGTCTAGTCTGATGATGTCACCATCCTACAAATATACATGTGGAAAAGAGAGCTCCCAGTAATGTGTATAGCCTGTCATGTAAATGCATACTCCTCTAGTATCATAAAGTAGTTAGGCAGGGGTTTGATTCCTGCACTTGACAACTGTATGCATGTGTGTGTATCGCCTTGGAGAGGAGCAACATTTTTCCAGACTACTAAAACACCTTAAAAGTGGTATACTTATCTTTGTCAAGTCTGATGATATCACCATCCTACAAAAATACCTGTGGAAAAGAGAACTCCCAGTAATGTGTATATCGTGTCGTGATAATACGTACTTCTCTAGTATCATAAAGTAATTAGGTAGGGGTTAGAATCCTGCACTTGACAACTGTGTGTGTGTGATCTCCTTGGAGAGACGCAACCTTTTTGGAGACTACTAAAACACCTTAAAAGTGGTATACTTATCTTTGTCAAGTCTGATGATGTCACCATCCTACAAATATACCTGTGGAAAAGAGACCCCCCAGTAATGTGTATAGCGCGTCGTGTTAATGCGTACTCCTCTAGCATTATAAAGTAGTTAGGTAGGGGGTTGAATCCTGTACTTGAAAAGTGTGTGTGTATGTATCTTCTTAGAGGAGCAACCATTTTGGAGACTACTAAAACATTATCTTTGTCAAGTCTGATGATGTCACCATCCTACAAATATACCTGTGGAAAGGAGAGATCCTAGTAATGTGTAGAGCACGTTGTGTTAATTTGTGCAATTCTAATATCAGAAGTTAGGTAGGGTTTTAAATCCTGCACTTGGTGAGTGTGTGTGTTCTCTATGTGTGTGATACTGTTGATCAATGTGTTGTCTGTTTTGCTTTTACTACTGTATGACATATCACAATGACAACAGTATGTGCATTGCACATGTCAGGTAGCTGTGTGGCAAATACATATATGTACGTGTGACCTCAATTATTTCATAGGAACCCTGCTTTCTCCATGAACACATCTGTTATCTTTGTCAGACTGTGCTGCTACTTTCCAGGCCTTAGGTCACATCCATATGCTTATGACAAGCCCAGCCACTCCAGTGATCCCTGGCCTAGGTCATCTGTGTCACACACACTCATTACGGTTTCTATTGAATAGTGTGAGTGAGGGTTTATGCCTGAGGTATATTTCAGACCTGTTCAAACGCAGCAAAGTCTATCAATGATGGCTATTCATTATAGGTGTGCAACAACCTTTGTGGATATGCATGCAGACCCCTTAATGCTTATGTGATCCACCAAGGGATTTCAAAATACCTTTGGAAATGTGATTACCAAAGGAGAGATGACGTAACACTTGGCTGTATGTACACATCGGTACCTGTTCAACATGTTGGGGGCTACTACCTATGTGGTACTGTGCAGATACTATGTTTTGTAAAAGTGGATGACTATGCTTTAGTTGGCTTATAGCTTTACAGCATGGGTTTGACACCAGGCATCTGTCTCACTATATATGACTCTGTCTCTCTCTCTTCCTATAAATATATATATATATACATACATATATATACACAGCCATTGGTTTCATGGTGGGAATATCAATTATGCAAAGGATGTGAGGTATACAGTAATGTAATGATATTGCACAGTCTTGTGAGAAATGCATTGAAGGTGTTCACAACCCATGTAGCTTTAGCAAGCCTCACTGGCTGCAACATTTCAAACTTAACAAATCACACCCACAGTGTTTAACCACCTCATGTCATATACCAGCACTGTATGCTGTCTTGTTTGCCACACACTACAACCTACATACAAATATGCACATAATAACCTTCACCAACATATATATGTCCATCCTTCCCATACAGTTGCAGTATGTCCCTTGCTCTGTGCACATGTACAGATGTTAATATGTCTGACACATATATATCTCTCCGTATGTGTGGCCATACACACACAAGGTCCCCATTGTTGTAAGTCCCTGGACCTCACGGCTGACCTGTTGGGCCTTGCTGCAACATGAACAGGTGTCACATGTGAGCACACAGTAATATTAGAGGGTGTGTATATAGCTACAAATGCTAAATTAGCATACTAGCCTGGTACAGCAGTTGCCAATGCTAAGCTACACATTAATATGACTATCATGCATGTGTTACTCTGTCACATCCATGTTTATATAGCTGTTTGCGCTACTCCCCCAAACAGCCATTGTCCACACTACTGTACAGAACACAGCTAACATGGATCAGATGTTTGACATTTAATGCTGAGCTACATATGTCACAGTTATGTCCCCCTGCACACAGCTACACACTGATTTGTTCATGGCAGTAGTTATGCTCGACATCTGTGCATAGATATGTACTGCTGCCACATATGGATGTTTCAAAGTATGTAGAGTACTCTTTAAAAATATCTACTACATACCAGTAAATACATATCTGTTACCTACCTTTCCTTTGTACGTGTTGGTATTATTAATTTCCGTGTTCCTTTTGCTTTTGAGTTTGCTTTTGCTGTTAATGTCTATCTCTCTCTCTCTCTCTCTGTCTCTCACTTTCTCTCTCAGTGTCTGCAAATGGAGTGATTGTGTGTGTGGGCAGCAAGTACAGCCTGCTTTATAGGTATATGCACATGTGCATGTGATGGCCTCTGCACCAATTGGTTGCCACCATTTGGTAATTGCATGCAGCTTGCTGTGTGTTAATTGCAGTACTCACTGTCATAGCAACCCAATGCTATAAATTGCTAAGTCAGGTAGGTGTAGCCCTTTCAGCTTTCCAAAGTGGGGCTCATACTTGTTTGCTGTGGACACCGTTGTTTAAGTCAGAAGGTTGGTATAGTTCTTATATCTGAAGCTAGGGATGTCGCCAGTGATTTAAATATTGTACTCAGACATGAATGTTGCCACTTCCAGTAAACACTTGTCAGTGTAGAATTGTACTCACCCCTGCAAATGCTAACACACGATACATGGGAGTATGTAGTTTCTTTTCTACTTATACAATTAACTGCCATACAAAAGTAGTTATTGAGATGACTTCTTTTGGCACATGAATTGTTTGTGAACTGCTATACTGTGAATTTTAATGTACTCACTTCTGAACAGTTTGTGCTTTTTTATTGTTGACATTAGCACAGGCTGCTCATGAAACCTGGACAATTCCAGTACTGAGTATGCCTACCTACATCCTTGGTAAACCCTGAACACACAGGTATATTGTACATTTGGGTAGGGATGCAGATGTACAGAGAGCATTATGTATTATTGTGTGAATGTTATGTTGCTGGACTTAAAGGGTTGCTGTGTACCTGTTAGTTTATCAAGGCAAGTAGTCTGTCTGCATAGCTCCCAACTGTGGACCTATCCAGATGGTAGCCAGATGTTAGCATGTTATTCTTTGTCTGTGCAACGCACAGGTCTTTTCAGCACTGGTACAATGGCATTGTTACAGTTAGTTGCTACCAGTACATGGCTACATCCTTTGGTATTTCAGTGTTGTACTCCTACATAAGGGTATGCTTGTGAAACTCCTTCCAAAGCTATTTGCACAGTGTGTTACAGCAGAAAAGCTGATATGCCTGTGTGTTTCTGCCTCTGCCAGGCCTCTGCAACACTCAGGTACATATTTGAACAGAGTCAGGGAAAGGTATGTAAAAGTTAGGTACACCTTCAAAATAATAGAGACAGTAAGTTGATTCTTCATGAGAACCAATGCATATGGATTGCTACACCTTTTCTGAAGTACATGCGGTGTCTTAACTCTAATTATTGTCATTATTCATTAAGTGTAATACCCCACCTTTCTGCCTAACGTCAGTACTTTTCAGAGGGATTCAGAGGGACACAGCTAACATATGTTTCAAAATCAGGGACATCCCTGAAAAGTAATCACAGTTGGGATGTATGTCCTCTGCCCTAATCAGATATGCCACTGTTTGTCCTGCTATGATACTGTGTGTGGGTTGTAAAGTGCTGCTGTAACATTATTTCCTGCTAGAATGGCTGGTTCTCTTATCACAGTCATGTAATGCAATTCCACAACAACTGCTGGTAAAGTTCTACAGAACAAGTTTTGTGTTATGGCATTCCTATTTTTCCTTTACATTCACTCATTCTGATGCATGATATATTTATTTCAGCACTAACTTGTATGTCTACCGTGGCTTAGTGGTACTTCATGCAGTCTAGTGTGTCCAAAGTCCAGGGTTTGAGACTGACACAGGTGTTTTATTTTACTGCTGAGCAGAATAAGGGCCCTGACATACAGAGTGACTAAGGCACTTTTAAGCAGTTGTAAGCGGGTTTGTGCGGGTTTGCCCGATGCTTAGCAATGCTTAGCTAAGCGCACACAAGCACACACTCGTGCAAACCCGATTACTACTGCTTAATAATGCTTACTCCCGCTAACCCCAGTGCTCATTTCTTTGAAAGAAAAATGGGGAGATAAGAAAGTGGTGAAAAAGGGGCACAAAGAGGGAAAGACAGTAGGGAAAACAGCTCAGGATGTGCAGGATGGGTGTAGGGAAGGCCCATAGCTGCCCATTTCATTAACAATAACAGCTGTGCATATACAATAAATTTGGAGGGGAATATGAAACCTTCCACCCCTGAGAGAGGGGTGAGGACAACAAAGTATGTTGTACTGCCAATTAAATATCAGTTTATGTGTTCAGCGGATATGTGAGCAAAATGGGCAGCTATGTATGGGGCGTAATTTTTTTTGGGAGCAGATTGCCTTTTTTTTTTTTCAGGTGAGAATGGAATGTGGGGTAGGGGAAGAAGGTATATTTGGGGAGGTACGTTGGGGAGGTAAACAGACAAGACAAACAAGACGCATACAGGGGTGGAATATGACACATGGTGGGTGAACACCATTGACGGGGAACGATGTTTGGAAATTGCAAGCCCATGAGCCCACAGATGGCAACAGTGGAACTGAGATCCCCACCCGTGGGCAGTAACCACTGAACCTTCACAGCCCAGAGGGTGGCTGTGCTGGGTGCTATGTAGGAGGGGCAGGCTCACCCATGAGTCCCGCCACTCGTGCCTCAAACTGGCATAGAGGATTAGCGATAGAATGCTCGATCTCCCTACGCACCACAGCCCGGACCGTTCGGAGGGTGATAGGTGGCCCTCCTCCACCCATGCTTGCATGGGGGGATGAGCCCCATCCTCTGCAGCGCTTCCACCTGAAGGTGGCACAGGTCCAATGGAGGAGGAGGTCCCAGGCTGGGCACCAGACCTGCTGGTGTCAGGTGCCATTGCCAGCTGAGGTGGGACAGGTGGGTCCGCTGGGACCGGCCTTCCCATACGTTCTATGCTTAGGAGGATTTAATGAAAATATGGGTTAGAACCAGTCAACAGCATTCCCAATTAGCAAAAATAGAGCCCAAAAAGCAGCAATATAGCAGAAACAAATATAAAATCCCTTGTGAACAAGGAGCAAAAAAATCCAGGCTGAGAATCTATTCCAAAATAACAGCAAGAAATCCACGAATAAATGTTCAGGTACCAGTTTATTAACAGAGGACACAAGCGCTTTCACAGTTGCTTCTTCAGGTGTAACTCCTGCCATAAAAACACACACCTTATATACTCTTCCTAATTAGTCTAAATGATCAATTAACATACTAAAACATTTAAAAAGATAGTACACATAAAAATAATACGTAGTTGAAATGCATTTGTATTACAAGATACACATACTAGAACATTTTAAAAGATGGTACACATAAAAACATAAATAAACATTATCTAATTGAAATGCATTTATAGTAGTGGACAGTGAAATTATACATATAAATATATTCATATAAAAATTATGTTTATTCATTTAAAATATATTTATTTAAAAATATATATATTTATTTACTTAATTATTTAAAAATATATGTATATATATATATAAATATTTAACAAGCCATAAATATATATTAATGAATGTATTTAAATTTAAAATTTTTGAACATGTTAGAAATGTTAAAAATGAATCAAGATTCATCTATTCAGTGGTCTATTACGAAGCACAGGCTTAATAGGAATGCACTCATTAAGACCATGTCCAAAACTAGATCTGAGCCTCACAATCCATTTTGCTTCCGTATCCTCAGTTCTAGCTCTTACATCACCACCCCTGCCATTCTCATATATAAGAGATAAAACTCTAAACTTAAATACATGGTCATCTCCCATGGCACTAATATGTTTAGCTAGAGCATTAGTCTTTGAATTCTTCCTAACATGATACAGATGCTCCCTGATTCTTTCTCTAAGGGTTCTATCAGTTTTGCCTATATAAAAACAGTGGCATAACTGACATTCTGCTAAATAAACCACATGTGAACTGTCACATGTAGCACCTACCCTAAAATCAGTGCTTTTTCTAGTATCAGGGTGATGAAATAATAGACTCATATCTATAGAGGAGCACTGTGGACAATGACCACAGGGTCGTGTTCCTTTAAACATCATAGGTGGTTTTTCATTTTTCACACAACATAGCCTCCTATACAAATTCTTCTTATTTTTAAAAGTATACTGTGGTGTGGTACTAATAAGAGAAGATATTGTGGGTTCGGTGGTTAAAATTGGCCAATACTTATTAATAATATCAGTATATTGCTTGACATTCCTAGCATAAGTAATACAAACATTAAGTTTTGGTTCATTGTTTGTAATATGCCTGGAAGTATTACTTGAAAAGTATATTTTTGGTTTGCTAGATCTCATTTGTCTCACCATCTTCTCATTCTTACTAATGCAATTAATGTGGTAACCATGTTGTTTCAACTCATTACTGGTATTAAGCATCATGTGATCATACTCAACTGGATCAACATTTAGCCTGGATGCCCTAAAAAATTGATTGCGGGCTACGTTGTCAAAAACAAAATCAGGATGCATGCTTTGTCGATCAAGCAAATTATTCACCCTACATTCCTTCCTGTACATCTTAGTGCTTACTTTTCCTGTTGCATCTATATCTATATATACATCTAGAAAAATGATTCTTGTATAAGAATAATTGAAAGTAAATTTCAGAAAATCTGTGCTATTTTTTAAATATTCTACAAAAAGTTTCAACCCATCAAGGTTACCTTTCCACAAGAAAAAACAATCATCAACAAATCTTCTGAAAAAAGGTATATAAGGTGCATATATACTATTAAATATATTATCAATCTCCCAGGTCGCCATGACTGCATTAGCATAACTATTTGAGCAAGAGCTGCCCATGGCAACCCCGTTTCTTTGCCAATAAATCTGTTCATTAAAAATAAATATATTATTATAAAGCACTAATGCTATCAATTTCTGTATAACTACAATCTCACTAGCATTAAGCATACCTACTTTCAACAATAACTTCTTCATAAAATCTATACCAGTGTCATTGGGTATGACAGTAAAAAGAGAAACAACATCTAAAGTAGGTAACCAAAATAACCTCACCTTCTACATACCCATCATTAGTAAACTCATATAAATCGTGTAAAAAGTGCTCAGTATCTTTTAAAACATGACACATGGAATCTAATACAGGTCTCAGTCTCTTCTCTACATAAATAGAAATAGCTTCAGTAGACCATCCCCTGCCTGACACTATAGGCCTCATGGGTGGTCTAACACTATCCTTGTGTAACTTAGGGAGGCCTTGTATAATAGGTATTACAGGTTTACAAACTAAGTACTGAAACAATTCATCAGTAATAAGGCACTCAAACTGCATTCTCTTAATTTCAGTATTTATATGTTGAATCATTTGATCTGCAATTAGCTTAGTAATAGGTTGATAAAAACTAACGTTATTAAGCATATCATACATTAATAAGTCATAATCTGTTTTATCTAAAACAACAATCTGTCCACCTTTATCAGCCGGTCTAATTACCAGGCTGGAATCATTCTCTAATTCATTTAAAGTATGCATTTCATTTTTGCTAAAATTATATTTCTTATTATAGTTAATATTGTTATCAAAAACATCATAAAAATCATTAATACATAATTGCTCAAAGGCACTAACTATAGAGTTCATTTTGGGTATGAAAGTGCTCGGTCTCCTAAAAACAAAATCATGCTTGTCATGTGTATTTAAAAACATTAACTTCAGATTTAAGTTCCTAATAAAAAACTTCAAATCAAATATAGCATCAGTTATAGTCATATCTGAAGTAGGTATAAATGACAAACCTTTAGTTAAAACATTCAATTCAGTTTCAGTAAGCAAAAGCTTCGATAAATTAACAACTAAAGTCTTACTTTCTGAAAAGCCTTCTTTATAGTGTAGACATTGCTGGTTTCTTCTTTGTGCTTCCTCTTGTTCCTTGTATTGCTCCTTCCACGTATTTGGTTTTGTTTCCTCTGACCATCTACTCTTCCCACAGAGTTGTCCCGTATTGGTAAAGGAAAATTTAATGCATACTCGTTAGAGTGTAAACGAGTATTGACAAGTTCATTAGAATTGGTAGATTTAATGCTGTCATCACTTCTATGGACTTGTGCAGTTACTGTCACTTTTCTCCTAGCTCCTTGCGTAGGTACATTCAGATTGGTAGAAGCAGTCGATGCAGAGGTTCCTTCTTCAGAAACAAAGCATGCTGTATCTGTCTGATCCAAAAGAGTATCAACAACAGTCTCACTGCGACGAGCGCTGGTAGCCATCTGCGCATACAAACTCACTTCCGGTATTCTCTGGACTGAGACTGGCGTTTGCTCCATAGCTATTGGTTCTCGTGGCCACATGAATATGTGGCCCAATGAGAAGTCTAAACGATCTCTCTGCAACTTTTTCAACTTGATTTGAAGTAATTTACGCTTATATGAGTCCACATTATTTAAGGTATCTTGCAAACATTTAAAAAACAAATCACCACTATATGTAGTGTCAAGTTACAAGTACTTATTTCTGATATCTTCCAACAGTTTATTCTCACGTCTTGCAGCAGCTGTAATCAACAATTTAATATAACTGAAACTGGTGGCAATATTAAGCTTTTGCCATTCAGTTAGAAGAAGCGTATCACAGTCAGTTTCAGCTGGCATCTTCAGTATTCTTAGCCCTCTGGGCACAAGTTTCTGTTCTATACATACTTCTAGGTGAAACTTTTCGTACTGTGTTCTTGCTAATTTGGAGAGGTGGGTCTGCTGGGACCGGCCTTCCCATACGTTCTATGCTTAGGAGGATTTAATGAAAATATGGGTTAGAACCAGTCAACAGCATTCCCAATTAGTTATAACAGCATGCAGAAGTATTCCCATTAACCCAACACACCAGAGTTCCAACAGTTGAACAGTAAGCATGACATATGCATATATAGAACAACAGTGGACATTACAACAGCATGCAGGTTTAATTGATGGCAACAGGCCACCGATATTGTGGTATTTGAACATGGCACATGCATCAAAATAAATGCAGATATTTATAAACCAATAGGACATATGTCCTAACAAATGTTTTGAGATTAGACATACCCATTGAGGTGTGGAATTGCATTTTGTATGCACATACAGTAGGGTGGAAAATGATAGCTCTATTAGCAACTTATATATCCTTCTAGTTTACACTACATTCCTATTAACTGCAGTTATATGTCCCCTACATGTATTATTACACTACCCAATTGTCCTTTAATTGGGAAATGGGTTTTGCTAGATCTTTATATACATGGGCTGTATCTGACATACAAACTGTCCAGGATGCAGATGTTACTGCTACATATTTTGTGAGTTGCTCAGACACAATACTGCTGAGATGGTACACTGACAGCTCTACTTTCCTATACTTATCTAGATATGTTTAGGTGAAATTATCAATTGTATGTTAACAGCTCCCTACATTTCTGCCAGCACAATGACATTTCTGAGGAACACAATACCACGCTACTCATGGGCCAGATTAACCTGTACATGTTGGGCATGAACCAACAGTTGAGGACGTAAATATGCTTAAAAGCTACTGGCACTCCCTTCATCCACTTTATATGGGCCTACCCAACTGTGTGTTAACAGCGCTTAATACAACTGTACTTTTTCTATAATGCAAGAGTGCAACAACATATCAAAGAATATGACACAGACACACTCCAGGAATTATACCTTTATTAAAGACTTATAACACTTTTCTAGAGGCTCTTTCATTTATTTTATATAACAGTACATGCAGAAAAATTATTAGAGAATTATTATACCTTTATTTATTGTGTTAAAACACTTTTTGCAGGCTCTCTTATATATTTTACATAACAGTACAAGCTGGATAATTACTAACCTGCCTGGTGGTGCAGCCTTAGCAGCCTATCAGCATAGGCTTGCTGATTCGCAGCACGGACACCTGCAGCTGTGAAGTCAATGAAGTGATATTGAGACATACCTATCCATAGTATAGACTAGAATAGCAATTCTTACATACTTAATTCCATGGCTACTTACTTAGTAGTGGGGCATTTTCCATCTCACGAGCTTCCTGGATCCACTATTCCAGTTGACCCACCTTGCATCTCTTCAGGTCTACGTGGTGGTGTCTGACCTGCTCACTGGTCCAAGGGACACCTGTGGCACTGGTGAGTTCATGAGCTAGAAAGTCGCAGGCTTCCGATTTGTATGGGGGGCCCTGGTACTGGCCCCGCAGGAGTCTATCCTCATGGTTATGGACAAGGAGCCAAACCATTACTTTTGACTCTTCAATGCCCCAACGTTGCGCTCGAAAACGAGAGCCCTCTCCAGCACCGGCCATTGCTGCCTGCAGATGGGAGCTACAACCATTTATGGCAAGTATTCCCAGCTATGGAGTTTAAATATGCATCATTTCCCGCACTTATTTGTGATTGGCCAGTTTTGAAAAAACTCAGCTGAAGGCACACCTGCTTAGCAATGGGTAAACTTCCATTGATATGTATGTGTGTGTTGAAAGTGCATCCTTATGAAAATCTGTCATGGCTTAGTGGTTCAGTACTGGGATTATGGTGCACAGTATCCCGGGTTCGAGGCCTGTCATTGCTTTTTATTTTACTACTGGCCAGACTGGTTAGGAGGTGTGACTGTGTTTAGGCGACTTTGCTCAACTTTGCTCTACGTTGCTCTACGGTGGTCTACGTTGCCCGACGTTGCGCTAGTTAGCACGGTGCGCAGCTATGTACAAGCATGTTCTATTTGTGCTGGTTGACGTGATGCGCAGCTCCGCGCAAAGCTATTGCACTAGTTAAAGCAGTGCTAAGCTATGAGCAATTATACTTAAATATGCTTAATTGCTTAATACTGGTAAACGTTGCTTAGCAGTGCTTCACATTGCTTAAGATACATTACTTATGCATTCATCAGTATGCATAACCATTTCACCTTCTTATATATATATATATATATATATATATATATATATATATATATATATATATAAAATTAATTCACTACTACATAGGCCATTTCAATGCTTTTTACTAAAATTTAAAAGATAAATGTCAGGAATTATTTTTATACAGATTTCCAACAGATAATAGAAAGGGAGTGGTGGGACTCGAACCAGGAATGCCTCCGCTTTGTGCAAAGGCTCTACCACTATGGTATTGCTATTTGGCTTAATTTGCATATAAGTTTCTTATTATCCTCTTAGATGTCTAAACTGCTAACTGTAACTAAGCAATGGGCAAACCCGCGCAAACACGGGTAAATACGGGCAGCTATATCGGGAATAATAAAAAAAAAAATAAAAGTTTTACATTTTATAAATGTACAGGGGTTTAGAATGTGGGGGAGTGTAGTGTTGGGTATGTACATATTTAAGCAGACTCACTCATGTCAGTTGACATTTGCCGACTGAGGGACTTGCAGGGGCATGGATTTTTGGACTGCTCGGCAGTCCGACACGCCCCCTGCACTCGTGCACGCTCTGTGTTAGCCTTAGAGTTGAATATGCATGGCACGCTGATGTCTTCCTCTTAGGCTGCAGTTTCCGTGTAAGTTATTACTTAGTCTTACATGGAGGATTAGTGAATCTCGGCCATAGTGTAGTCATTTTATTGGCTAGATGGCTCATTAGTTAGTTTTCATTTTTTTTTCTGTACTGCTATAAAATTTGCATGAGTGAGCAGTGCCCTGTAGAGTAGCAAACACCTAGAAAAAATGGTTCATATAATAGCAGAAATATATTGTACACTGACATGCTTAAAGCAGATAGATGGGAGTCAAATGGCAATAACTACAGATTTAGTCGAATTCAGTATTGTGTAAACATTAAAGTTAGTAGAATTCAGTACAGTTTAGGATAATCTGCTTGAAAAAAGCACCATAAATAGCCTTCCATCTCCAGTACACCACCCCCTTGTAGCTCATAAATCAAAAGACTGGAAGTATGGATATGCAATTTCCTAACTTCTCTGCAGCCAGTCTGGGGGATATGGGCATCTTGAGACAATATAGCAATTGTCTCGTGTTTACTGACAAACAATCGTTAAAGAAGCAAATACAGTATGCCAGAAATGTACTTATACAATGACACTGATGGCTAAATGTTTGCATACAAGTGCACATCAAGGTTATTGCATTATCACTTGTGACATAGGCAAGTTTACATTCATCATATTATCGAAACCATGCATACCACACATTCCTCACACAGAATACAACATGCACATGGTGTAACGTATGCTGAGGCACTTAAAAGCAATCTTCCTAAAAAGTAAAGATTGCCTACACCAACCATTTTCAAAGTTATGCCTCAGCAAGCCCAAAGGCATTCAGAAAAAAATGACACCTAACACTACAGATACTGTAACTCTCAGTGGAGGCCCAAACACTAAGCCCCTAAGGAAAGCAAACATACTTCCCAAGACTCTTGTCATTGGGGACTCTACTATAAGGTATACTGATGCCCTTTTTACCAGGCTAAACAAGGAAAAGATAACTGTTGGTTGCTTATCTGGAGCCAGAATATGCAAAATCATGCACATACACAAGCCATTACACCACAGGTATCAGTATGATTCCATCACAGTCCATGTAGGTGTAAATGACCTGAGATGTACCTCTGTAGTCTATATGAAGACAGACATTATACAGCTTTAAGACTGTGTCTCAGGCTGGTATGAGCCTAGTATTGAGTAGCATATTACCATCACCAAGGATGATGACACAATATGAGCAAAAATGATTGATTTCAACAACTGTCTGTCTTTCTGGTGTCATTGTAAGGGGATGCGATATTTTTCAGTTTGGGAGGACATGGTTAACAAATCACGTAGCTTTAACCAGGATGGTTTGCACCTCTTCACCTCTAGGCTTTCAAATACTGGCTAAAACTTTATCCACCCCTTACTGCCTGCTTAGGCAATACCAAATTGACAAACCTATCAACATAGCAAAATTAACTCAAATGAATCTTAAGGTGTTATGTCAATGCTAGGAGCCTAAACAAAAAAACTACACTCCCTCTAAGCCATCCTTACACTCAAGAATGTTGACATCTGTACAGTTACTGGGACAAGGTTTAAAGTGACAAAGAATACCCCAGCAGTGCAAGGCTTCAGTGCCTTCGACACTTTTAGACTAGTAACTGCACAGACAAGAGCTAATGGAGGAGGTGGCATACCTCTAGGGTGATTGAAAAGAATTACTTTCTGAAGTGCCTCCATGCGCAGATCACCATATATAAAATCCCATTCCATATCCTAGCCAGTTATAGGCTACCTTGCATTTCCTAAGAATCTCACAACGCATACTTAGTCCTATTGGAGACACTTATCATCCAACCTAACACTGTACTCATGGGAGACTTTAATTACCCTCTATAGGCTGAGAATCCTACATGGCCTCAAATTTACAGGCACAAAGATTACTGGACTTTGTAAATACAAATGCCCTTGACCAAACAGTGAATTTGCCCACTAGAGGCTCCAACACACCTTGTTCTTATAAATATGTCAGAACTTTGCACCCCCCCCATGTCTCATCCTCCCTGGTAAGGTCCAACTATAAAACTGTCACCTTCAGAATCAAAATCAACTCCATAATCCCATTTTATTTTATTTATTTTATTTTATTTTACATTTGTTAACCGGGGGTGTCTGCCTGAGCCGAAAAGGCCCTTTTTCAGTAGAGGCCCATGAAGAAAAGTTACACATAGAAAAATTACAAATACATTTAGATATTTAGACATGATCAGTATACACACACATTACAACAGACATGTTTTCACAGTGCTATGCAGTACATCAGCAGTTACAGTGGAGAGAACAAACAAGAAAATATTAATTTAAAAATAAAGGTAATTAATAGATTTGTGGTGTACAGCTAAAATTTGGAACTTAGGTAGAATACATACATAGTACGCAGGTACAGTCCATACATTGTACATTAGCCAGTGTTTGTGAGTAAGAGTGAAAACTATTATCAAGTACTCTAGGTTTAGTATGTGTACCTTATCTGCTTTCACTAGGGAGCAGTCATGGCACTGCCAACTTTGCTTGAGATGTTGCCTAATGAGGTTTTTAAAGGAGGCTTTGGATAATGTGTTTTGTATGCTAGTGGGAAGAGAGTTCCATTTTTTAGCCACTGAACTACTATATAGTGTGTCTCCAAAGCTATTGTAGCTGTTGGTGACTTTTAGTAGTAGTTTGCTTGATGATCTAAGAGGCCTTTTGGTTGAGTGATGTTGTACTAGGTCTTTGAGGGCAAGACACTTATTGGGGAGGTAATAGATAGAATGAAAGAGGCAGAGCTGATTGTAGGTTAGGAAGTTGGGCAGTTCAAGCCAGTGGAGCTGTCTCAAAGCAGTACAGTGATGAGTTCTATATGAGCAATTTGCAGCAAAGCGGGCAATTCTGTTATAGCAGGCTTCCATTTTGCTTAGTTCAGTTTTGTTGAGATTAGTCAGAATGGGAGTGAGCAATGGCTGATCTTGTGTTGTTGGTAAGAAATGGTTTGATACTGTAGAGTGATCCCAGTTTGGCATGTACTTTTTTAATACTTAAGTTGAAATGACTATCAAAATTTAGGTGTCAGTCTATGGTTATTCCCAATAGTTTAGCCTGTGCCACTGGAGCGATTGGAGTAGCATTTGTGGAGTAGATAGTGAATTGACTATTATCAGTGTTTTTGTTAGAAATGTTTATAATCATAAGCTGGGTTTTCTTTGGATAGAGGATAAGTTGGGCTTTGGTAAGATAGTTTTCAAAATCAGAGAATGCTAGTTGAGTTGTTTGCAGGAGGGTGGGAATGTTTTGTGCAACACAGATTAAGGTAGTATCATCTGCATACTGAATGATAGATGCATGCTGTGTGGAGGTATGGAGGTCATTTGTGAAGACTGTGAATAGTAGTGGTCCTAAGATAGTACCCTGTGGGACTTCTATAGTTATGGGCAGCTGAGGAGAGAGAGAGAATTTTCCCATTTCACAGCTTGGTACCTGTCAGTTAAGTAGCTTTGGAACGAGATAAGAGTGGAATTTGATAGGTGATATTGGCTTAGTTTGTTTAGCAGGATTTGGTGCAAGACTGTGTCAAATGCTTTGGATATATCCAAAAAATAAGTTGACACCTGCAGGCCTTTGTTTTTGAGATTGTTTACTGTGTCTGCGAAGCAGAGGAGGGCTTTAGTGGCACTATGGGCAGGTCTGAAATCATGTTGAGAAGGTGACAGGATGTTGCTGTCTAGGAGATATTTTAGCACCTGGGTATGGATGCATTTTTGTAGGATTTTGGCCATGGGGAGAGTATAGCAATGGGTTTGTAGTTTTTAAGTTCAGTGGAGGTCCCGCCTTTATGTATGGGTGTAACATAGGATATTTTCCAGAGTTTGGGCACATAGTTTTCAGCAACTGATCTGTTTATGAGAGTGGAGATTGGGATAACAGTAGCATCTGCTATGAGTTTCAAGAAAGGGTCTACTTCATATGACCTAAATTTCATTTGACTAATATTTATTTGACTGAGACCAAAACACTTGAAGTTCATAAGACTGAAAACTCATTTGACTGAAACTCCTAACACTGACAAATTAAAGTAAAAGGTATATGCCCTTTTCCCCACTGTAGTGGAATCCTGGAGTTAGTATATATAGTTAGGGGGTTGGGGGGCACAGCCTCCCACATTGGGGGTTGTGGGGGGTGAAGCCCCCCAACATAGTTTAGGTAAATATTGTTTTCTGCAAAGAGTTGTTCATTGCAGTTATAAATATCATGGTTCAAAATGTATAAAGTATGTGGGGGGCTTCACCCCCAATACCCCCCTAACTATATATACTAACTCCAGGATCGCACTACAATGGGGAAAAGGGCATACACATTTTACTTTAATGTGTCAGTGTTATGAGTTTCAGTCAAATGAGTTTTCAGTCTTTTGAACTTTCAGTGTTTTGGTCTCAGTCAAATGAATTTCAGTCGAATGAAATTTAGGTCATATGAAGTAGACCCTCAAGAAATAGCTGGGGAGTAGGTCGGCTGCTGTTGATGAGGTTTTTAGTTTGGAGAGCATGCTTTGATTGAAGTGGTGGAAATCGTTTTGAGGGCAAAGCTTGTATTATTGTTATTTGTGTTGGGGGGATAGTGAGGTTAGAACTGTCATAGGTTCATAGGTTCATAGGTAGGTACTAGGCTATTGGCCCTGGGGCCTATAAAAGCCCAGCAATAAAGGTACCCTGGCTTTTGCCACCCAAGAAAATTATTTTCCTGTGCTACTGTCGAGCAGAGCCACAGAGGTGATCCCCGGGGTGAATTTCCTATTTCCGATCCAGTCATCAAGATTTTTCTTGAAGAGTGCTAATGAAGAGCTTTGTTTGATATAGATAGGTAGTTTATTCCAGAGTATTGGGAAGTCTCTGGGACAGGAATCTATCCCTCCGGCATGTTCTGTTTATTGTGGTGACAAGGTTTAGGTCCCTAGAACATGTAGCTCGGAGGGGTTGGGATTTCTTTAAGTGGTGCATGTCCAACAGCTCTGGGTTTGACATAGCTTTGCATGTTAGGCAGAGATCACCTCTGAGTAGGTGATATCTGACGGAGTAAAGCTGGATTCTTTTGAGACGGTCTGCGTATGGCATCTGCTTGAGACTGGTAATCCTCTTTGTGAGGAATTTCTGCGGCCTTTCCAGTTGTTGTATATGTCTTGTGAGGTACATACCAAAAGGGGCATAGTACTCTATAATGGGTCTAATGAGTGATGAGTAGAGGGGAACAATGACCTCTTTTTTTCTGGATGAGAAACCTTTTGTGATGAGGTGTGCCACATAGAAGGATTTCTTGACTACTGTGGTAATGTGATCATCAAAGCTGAGACTACTGTCCACCTGTGTCCCAAGGTCTCTTATCACACTTTCGGTGTTAAGTATACTACCGCCTATGTTGTAGTTCATGGGTACAGAATTTTTACCAAAGGGGATGACAATGCACTTTTTGGCATTGAGCTTGAGGCCATGGCTTTGATACCAGTCATCTGTTTTAGTGATGACCTTTTGTAGAATGTCAGCATCGTGAGGAGTTTCAATTATGGCTTCTAGTTTGCAGTCAGCTGTGAACTTCGTTAGCCAAAGACCTTGTGTGTTAGCCTGTACTTCAGAGAGGTAGATGCCAAACAGGAGAAGACTCAGGAACGAACCCTGTGGTACTCCACTTGTTACTGGTCTGAAGTTGGAATTGGAGTCTGCTACTTTCACAGTGTGGGTTCTGTCAGTGAGCCAGTTGGCAACCCATCTTGTAACATAGGGATTTATACCTAGTTTAGTGAGTTTATCTATAATTCCAGAGTGGGGGATGGTGTCAAAAGCCTTGGTGAGATCTAGGTAGGCTGTGCGAACCACCTTACCTTTGTCTATGGCATTGGTGACTTCTTCAAAGAAGTCTATCAGGTTTAGGAGACATGATCTGTCTTTTACAAACCAGAACTGGGTGGGATCCGGAGTTTGGAGATTACCAATGTCTTTGTTTATAAGTTCCATGATGATACGTTCCATGGCCTTGCAGACCAGGCTCATCAGGCTAATGGGGTGGTAGTTCCTGTGGTCCATGGTGGCTCCCCCTTGTGGAGTGGGATAACTGTCACTGTGCGCCATTCAGCAGGCACAAAGCCTGAGGTGAGGCTATGATTAAACATGGTACTTAGGTGGGGTGCCAGTTTGTTCTGTAGTTTGTGTAGAACGCAGCCTGGGATGTTGTCTGGTCCCATGGATGTTGTGTTCTTGGCTTTGGAGAGTGTGGTTTTTACCTGTGCAGCCGTGATTACAGGAGCTTTGAATTCTTCCAGTATAGAGATGGGATCTTTAGGGGGTGAGAGGGGGGTAAAGTTAGCACTGAACCTAGCTGCCAGGATGTTGGCAATATCAGTTGGGTCTGTATATTTAGTGCCATTGTGCTGTAACTCAGAGCTGATCTGAGTGTTGCCACTGAGATTCTTGACATAGCTATAGAATGCTATGTGGTTGTCTTTAGAATCAGTGGCAATTTTGTTTTCGTAACTAGCTTTGGAGGATTTTTCAGGGATTGCAGCTTCTTACTGAGGCTGACCAGGGAGCTCCTCCACTCATGGGATTTTACTCTCTTTTGCAACAGTTTCTTCCTTCTGTTGTACAGTTTGTTTATGGCAGGGGACCACCAGATTGGCTTCCTTTTTTTGGAGGATAGCGTCTTGGTTTTGTTTGGGATAGCACGATCCATGCACTCATGTAAGTTCTTATAAAGTGCAATTGTGTAGGATTCAGTAGTCGTAACTGTATTGTCCATCTGTATGGGTGTCATGACGTTCACCACTTCTGTCTTAAGAAGCATGAGGTTGGCTTTGGAGAAATTTTTTACCGTGGTTTCCTTCATGGGGGGGGGGGGGCAGGATGTGGATATCTAGGGTAATTAGCTTATGGTTGGATCGGACCAATGAGGCGTTGACTTCAGATGTGGAACACCGGTCACTCATGTTGGTAATGACTAGATCTAGGATATTGTTGCCCCTGGTGGGGGTGTGGATAAGTTGATCCAGGGCATTGGAGCTTATAAATTCCAGAAGGCGTTGAGCGAAGGAGTTGGTATATGAGTAGTTTTCTCAGTTAATGGTGAGGTAGTTGAAATTGCCCATTATTAGAGTGTTTGGCTGAACGCTAATATTTTCCAGTACATCAAGAATAGAGGAGTGGGAATCCTGGGGTATGGTGGTTGATCTGTAACAAGCTACAGTTTGGATTGCAGTTTTGCCCAGAGTTAGTTGCACTTGGATAATCTCGGATGCATTATGCTGAGCAACTAGCCTGGAGGTGTGGATATCCTTAATGAATATGGACACACCTCCGCCTTTGTTGTTCTGGTCCAGGTTACATGGCCGAAATGTATAGTATGAGTTATAGCCTGGTTGTGTGGGGGTGCTCTCTGGAGCCTTGAATCAGGTCTCAGTCACTGCACAGATATCGATGTTCTCCATTTTAAGGAGTGCCTCGAGTGAGTGCATTTTGAGATTTAGACTTATAGCATTGAGTAGCTCCACCCTTAGTTTTTGCCTGCCTGTTCCTGTTACGGTGGTGAATTTGTCATTTGCACCTTGCCTAAAAAAGGCACTATAGGGGCGGCAAGAACCTTAGCCAGTATCTGGAATCTCAGGGGTGACAGGTGCAGGCCATCTCTGGAAAAGCATCGTGGTCTGTCGATCATGTCATCCCAGGCAGACAGATACTGGATCCCTTTAGAATGGCACCAGAAGCTTAGCCAATTGTTGAAGTCAATCATTTTGTCCTTGTACTGCAGCATTATTCTGGGTGATGGCAGAATGTACTCAGGGCTAGGGTCATACCTGCCTGGGCTACAAGATTGGAGAGCTCTTCCATGTCTCTTTTCATGTAGTCCAGGGAGGTATGTCTCAGGTCGTTCACACCAACATGGACAATGACAGAGTCATATTTGTACTTGTTGTGGAGTGACTTGAGTGCGTGGGTTATGTGGCGGATCCTGGCACCTGACAGGCAGCTGAATGCAACCTTCTCCTTGTTTAGCCCGGTGAGTGGGACATCAGTGTGCCTGACTATAGAGTCACATATGACTAGTGTGTTGGGTACATTGTTTGCCTTACTGGCTGTGGTTGAGTGGCACACTGAGTGTGCGGGCTATGTGTCATTTGGGTTGTGTTGGGGGGTGGTGGTTGTTTGCATTCTGCTTTGGAAGTCTCTTTTGCCTGAGCAGATTATTTTTGAGAGCCTCCATGAATGATTTTGTGTTTCTATGTGTGGATTTTGGTGGTGTAGATTTAGTGAGACTATGTGATGAGAGTGGTGTGGTGGAAGTGTTTACCTTCTCCTCTTGACCGTCAAGTTCAGTATTGATTGGAGAGAGCTTTACCTCCAATTTGGCTAGATAAGTGCATCTCTCACAGATTGTAGTGTTGGGTGGTAGGAGGAGAGGTTTGTCTGTGTACATGAGGCAATTTCTACATTGCCCCAAGATGCTCAGATTCATCAGATAGACAGGAGACAATACTGGGAGCTGACCCTTGGACATGCCTGAATAAAAAACTATTTTCCTCTAGATACGTGACAAAAGTGAGTACAAGAGCTGTTTTTCTCTAAGCAAGTGAGGAAAGTAAGTATCAAAACTGTTTTCCTCTAGGTAATGAGGAAGGTTGAGTGCTGTAGTAATTAGTAGGTTATTTAGTGCTTACAAGTTCTGAACAAATGCTGATCATGAATATGCAAATTCAAGTGCTAAAACTAAGAATCTGTATCTGGACTAAACTAGTTCCAGGAAAGGGAGGAAACAAGTGCAAATGCGGGCTTTTAAATCAGAAAGTTGAGAGAGATGGACAAATTGCCCAAACGGCCAATAACTACAATTTCTGGGCCAGAACCACTCCTTATGTGGTAGATGGTTACCTAGTGCTTACCACTCCCACTGATAAGCTAGAAGGCTTCCTTCCAACACAAAAACCTTGGGGGGGGGGGCTCAGAAGTTTACATACAGTCCTGGATACAGCAAATCTGAATCTGGACTACACTAGTTACAGGAAAGGTATATATATATATATATATATATATATATATATATATATATATATATATATATATATATATATATATAAAAAGAAAAGTAGCTAAAACAGCAGTAAAAACAATTCAAATGCAGTGCAAGCTAGCACACTTGAGTATGTAGCAATGTTGGACCAAACAGTTTAAAAAATGCAATTAAATTAAAAATGACTAAAAACAAGTGCATATGGAGTCTATTAGGTAGAATGAGGTAAAGAGATGGGACTGGGGGGAGTGTCTCAGATCAAATCTACAGTGGGGGCGGGCAACTGCAAAAGCCTCCAAATTTAAACAACAACACAGCAATAGGGATGGTGGGTATGGGAAAGCCAACACCTTCAGCAGAGATCTGAAAAACTATACAGTGAAGCAAAAATAACAGTGCACAACTCTGAAGTCAGCCAGCAATAATATAAAATTAGTCAAACAACAATTACGAGTACACAACTCTGAAGTGCCAGAAAATATACACAGCTCTGTATATCTTCAGATAGTGTCCTGTGATACTAAGGATAGAATTGAGTTCATAAAGTGGGAGTTGAATTGTGTTTCAATGGGAATGTTAGTGTCGGGGTGGTTGGTTTGGGGGTAGCCTTTTGGGTGGATTTTAGTAGCTGGTTTACATTTTTCTAAAATATTTGGGGGTTGTGTTGGTATTTAGTTTGTAATATTGTGTAGTAGTATTTTTTGTCCAGCCTAATGCATTTTTTTTGCATGGTTGTGCAGTTCTTGGTACTTAGGCTTTCTTTTTCTTTTTTTTTTTTTTTGATAGTAAAGCCAGGTAGTGTCTCTGGACTTGAGGATTTGTTTGGTTTCTTTACTAAGCCAGGGGTTTGAAGAGGTTCTAACCTTCATTTTGTGCAATGGAGCGACAGTGTCTAGGTGTTGTAGAAATGTTTTGTTGAAATATGCTACAGCCTGATCAAGTGAAGGGTTTTTAGGGGGTTCCAGTCACAGTTACAGAGTAAAGTATTGAGGACCTCAGGAGAGACATTGTTTGTGTTTCTACTGTATTTATAGTTAGTGATTTTGCATATGCTTGTTCTACTACATATAAGGTATATTATGTTGTGGTCACTTAAGGTGTCTGGGAGACTGCCTGTGTGGGGGTGCAATGTGGGATTGTTAGTTAGGACCTAGTCAAGGATGAATTCCCTTTTAGATTTTTTATCACATCTAGTTGGAATTTGGACTAGCTGCTGGTAGCCATGGAGATTTATTAGATTACTTGGTGGTTCTGATATACAGGTGAACCAATCTAGGTTGAAGTCCCCCAGAATAAGGGTTTCTTGTGAGTATGTGGAAGAACACCAGGATAAGAAGTCTTCAAGGCTAGCAGGTATATTACCAGGTGGAATATAGATCACAATTGTGGTGATGACCTTTTTAGGGTGAAGTTGAAGTTGTGACATAAGTATGTCCCAATTATTGGGGGAGGGGTAGGAGTTTGGTATTTGACATAAAGTTCAGTTGGATTGTACAGTATGGCAGTTCCAGCCCCTTTACAAAGTAGTCTGTCTTGTCTAATGATATTGTAGCTGGTAGGGAGAACTTTTTAGTTAGCTATGTTTTTATATAGCCAAGTTTCTGTTAAAGCAGCTGTGTCTGGGGAGTAGTGTGCTATTGTGGCCTAGAGTTCAGGTATTTTATTTTTGATACTTCTAATATTAATATTTTGCATTAGAAGATGGTTGGTTTTGCTGCTGTTGTTGATTTGCCCAGGGATGAAGATAGTGGGGGTATTATGTTCTGACAATTGTGTTGGAGCAGTTTGTGTCAGACAGGATGAATTTGGGCCTGGGTCGGGGTGGATGTCCCCACTTATGGTGAGCCTGGTGTTAAAATGATGATACAGATGTTGGAGTTTGGTGATGAGTGTGAGAAAGTATTGTTTTTTTTGGAGTAGGAATGAGAGCGTATGTGCTTAGTTCTGAATTGGTCTGGTATGTAGTTTTTGAACAATTGTGGGCAGATATTATTATAATGTGTGGTGTCTGTATATGACAGTGCATAATATAGTGTTGTGCTACTAAGTTTAGGGATATTGCTAGAGGGATAAATTGTGGAGTTATAAAGAATTATGAGAAGACAGACTAGACTTATTTGTGTGACAGTCATGGTTATAATGTTTAAGTTGGTTCTAGGTGGAGGTGTGGATAAGGTTGCACTATATGTGGATGGGTAAGTAGTGTGGGATGATGTAATAATGCCTAATGGGAATGAGCGTGGTTGGGAGTATTTTTTGGTGGAACAAGTGGGTGTGGTGTAATGTGATCTGACTTGAGGAGCTGTGATTGGTGGAGGTGATGTGAGGTTCAGCTGTACGTGTGGTTGTGATTACTATAAATGTAAGGGTAGTGGGGACAGGAGGGAATTGGGGGCAGGGGAGCAGAAAGAGCCCGAGCAGGGCAGAGCCCACCAAGACAAGAGTATTGGGCAGCAAAAGTAAGTGTTATTTTACAAATCTGAACACTTTAAACAAATTCCTGAGGTCTAATGGCTTACCAACCAGCAGAATTCAATTGCTGAAGAGCACATGTGTCCTGGTGGGAGACTAGTAATTTAAAGATGGCTCCATGCTCAGCAGGATTCTAATATAGACTTAGTATTGGGGGAGGGGGATAGCACAAGAAGTGTAAACCAGGTGGAATGCAAAGAAACCACTGAAACCAGAGAGGCAATCAGTGGAAATCTATCAGTGAAGGCCACAGAGGGTTGAGTAATAATTCAAACTCTACCTGTAAAATGAAAGAGAAAAAAGACGGCAAAGTTTTTTAAGGTTGGGAGTGTGTCTTTACATTGACTTGCTTATTAGTAGCCAGTTTGTGCACAGATTAAAGTAGGGAGATACATTAGCAATTAATGTGAATGTATAGCGATGCAAATAAACAGGTGGGCCTCAAGTGATACAAACTAAGGCAGAAAGCACTGAGAGGGCTGCTTGATGGTTAATTTTATCACATAGATCTGAGTTAAATGTATACTGTCTATTGGACAGTTAGGATTACTACACTAGCTGGGGTGGGGGGTACTCAAGGCTACAACAGTCAGTTTTATTAGCACGCTGAGAACTACTAAGAAATACTGCTAATGTTATAGCTTCACTCTCATAACACATGCAAGTAGAATGCCTGGGTGGACTGACCCTGCTCTCGAGGCTCAAAATGTATATCCTTGTTTAGTTTTGCAGTACTGATTCCTTCTCAGACTGTATGGGTGGGGTGGTAGCTGCAGACTGGAAAGTTGCTTGAGTGCGCTCCTGCTCTGGAGGCTCAAAATGTATATCCTTGTTTAGTTTTGCAGTAATGATTCCATTAAAACAAGTAACAGTTAAGAACTATTCCAAGGCTAATTACCTTTTATTAAGTGATGGGTTTTCAAAATGTCATGCCCCTCCAAATCCAGAGATCACAGCAGCCTGTGTTCAATTGCTCTCAGAAACTCTCTTCAACCATGTCAGTGGTTGCATAGAAGCTGCTCTACCTCGGAGAGGTAAGTCCAGGACTAGCCACAGAAACAAACATCCCTGCTGGCATCCCAAATTAAACAGGATACACAACAAAAGGAAAAACAAATTATGACAAAAATCAGGAAGGGTAATTTCCCATAAAGAAAGAAACTCTCTCATCAAAATAAATAGGCAACTAAGAGGGCTAATTAGGTCAAGCATAGCTAACTTCATGTTAAGATAGCCTCCCAGGTGAAAGATAACAACAAGGCCTTCTACAGCTATATCAGAAAACTCAAGAGCAGCACACAGCATTGTGCTGGGCTGGTGGTTAATGGTGCATATTCACTGAGCCTAGTGATGCAGCAAACCTGTTAGCAGACAAATTTATTTCCAAATGTATCCTCTCACCCCAAATCATCACCTCAAAAATACCCTTAAACATAACATCTCCAACTATAACTAGACAGCATGTATTACTGCACTCACTAAAGCCAACAACATTGCCTCAGTGGGCTTTTATAACATCCCAGGATGCTGCCTGAATAGTCTAAAATATAACTTACCATGACCTCTAGAGTAATTATGCAACTTATCATGCTATGTAAGTACAATTTCTTCTTGTGATCTTGTAAACTGTAATAGAACTTTTCTCTCCGGGCCTTCACTGAAAATGGGCTTCTGGCCCATTCGGGCATTCTCAGTAAACAAATGTAAAATAAATAAATAAATAAATAATTTAACTATAGTCTTAAAACAGGCTTTGTGCCACGTGAATGGAGGACTGCAACAGTCATCCTCCTTCATATGTGAGGACCTTCAACAGATCCTGGAAACTACAGACACATTAGTCTGACTAGTTTGATTTGCAAAACTATGGAAATAATTATCATAGAAATTATCAACAAAGACATAGGAGACCATAGGAGACCTCCAGACATTGGATCCATCCCAGTTTTGTTTTGTCAAAGGAAGGTCATGCTTACTGAATCTAGTGGACTCCTTTGAAAAGGTCATTAAGGCAATGGATGAGGAGAAAACAGTGCATACTGCCTACCTAGATCTGACTAAAGAATCGGATGCAATACCCAACTTGGGCATTGTCAACAAAATTACATAACTAGGTATAAACCCCTTTCTAACATACTGGATAGCTAGTTGGCTCACTGATAGGACCCAGGAGGTTAGAATCAGAGAGGCCACCTCCACAAACAGGTCAGTCACCAGTACAGTTCCCTAGGGCTCTCTGCTGAGCATACTCCTCTTTGGCATCTACTTCTTGGATGTGCTGACCAAGTTTGCAGATGATTGCAAACTGGGAGCAGTCATTAAAGTCTCTGCAAGATGAAAACACCTTTCAGGGAGGTCTAGTACAAATGATTGGTGCCAAAGACATGGCTGAAAACTCAGTACCAAGAAATGCATTATAGTACCTTTTGGGAAGTCTACCACCCTGTGTAACTATCCCATCAATAAAACACCCTTAAAAGTTTATTTTTTAGTCAGGGATCTGGGAACACTTGTTAATAACCCAGCCTTTGACCAAAATGTGTCCTAGGCAGTAAGAAAGTTGTTCTATGTTGCTCAACTTATAAGCAAGGATGACATGGCATCTAGGTCCAGAGAGGTCATCATACCACTGTACTTGGCTCTTATCAAACCCATTATAAAGTATAATGCCCCCTTTGGTATGCAGTTGATTCAACACATGCAGCAAATGGAATGTCCACAAAGGTTCTTTACAAAAAGAATACAGAGTTAACACATTGTCATATGCTGATCGCCTCAAAGCCCTATCACTTTACTTAGTATCATACAGACTTCTGAGAGGTGATTTTTGCCTGGCATACAAGGCATCCCTGGACCCTGTTTTGATGAAACCTTTGCACAACTGCAAAACAAACAGTAGCAGAAGTGATAGATTAAAAGACCTAAATTTTACTTGCAACATAAATAGGACATGTTGGACAGACATAAGTTTCTCAGATAATTCATTTTCTTTGAAACAGGCTCCTCATCCATGTGAAGCAGAGTTTGTCCATATTCCTATTTAAGCCAGCTTGCCCAACTGATGGTTAATCAAAAATTTGCCACTGGTCAGGATCCTGCGTCCCTGAAGGACAGAGACAGTGAGTAAATCACCACCTATATAAATCAAATCTGTGGGTCACATTTGGTTTGCACAGTTATGCTTATAAGAGGCATAGTGGTCATTAGCCTAGTACACACCTATGAACCTATAAACCTGTTGTTCCAATGGGAAAAATGCCAGATATTTTACTGGCTTTAAATGACAGTGTAGAATGTTGCAAGTGCTGTCATACTGACAGTGCCTATCAGCTTATTTTCTGGGGGGGGGGGGGGGGTGCAGTAAAAGAAAGACAATCAGGGACAGTTTTAAAATATTGGTCTAATTCATTTAAAAAATTAATGAAACAACGTATTTTCATCAATATACATTTTTTGAGCAATAATAAGTGTGAACTGTATTTTTTGCATTTTTGACCAATATAATCACACATAATGACAGAGCAAAAATATGAGACAGAATACTAAGGATAACTGAGAGGCAGAGAAAGCCACTAGCACAAGTCCCAGTCATAACACTTATTATGAATGTGTTTAACAATTGATACACACACCCCTAAGCATTGTTATGACTGGGTCTCATGTTACAGCTGCTACAGCAGATATTGTTTTCAAGGTTTCAGAGTGTAATCAAAGTGATGCATGAAGTACAATGGTAGGTCGACATAGACTGTACTGGCAACAAGACTCCAAAAAATTCAGGACAATCTGTCAATATATAGTATTTTTTTATTTATTTATTGTGTGTATGATATATGGGACAGTATGGGGTGAGTGCAGCATTATTATACCTACATATGTGTACCCTTACCAGTACAGTACTGTAAAGCTGTGCCACCTGTGTTTCTCTTGCTGACACCTGAAAAGTGACAGCAGGGAGGACTGCTTGCCCAGATACATGCATGCAGGTAGTAGCAGAGAATACTGGCCCTGCAGGGAGTGGACATGAGTCTGTATTTAGCAGGTGCACCAGTTGACTATTTACCCATACCTTGGACTAAAAATACAACATACATATTATTTGACTGTGGCTGTAGCTGTGACTCTACTGGCCCCAGCAGTACACAGTCCATAGGTGTATCTGTTGCATTCAAAGGTGTCAACATGTCTGGAGAACAAAGTGCATTGCAGAGGCTGGACAGTTTCATCCCTGCTTATGTCCACCTATAGGCATTTAGGACACATAAAAAGCTATGTCACTGTGCTCAGTATCAAAGCCCTGTCAGTATACTGTAGCCTACAAACTACTAAGAGATGACCTGTGTCTGGCATGCAATCATTCTCTGACCCTTTACTGATGGATTTACTGCACATCAGCACATCAAATGGCATCAGAAATACTTAGTCTAGGGATCTAAACCTCCTTTGCAACATCAACAGAACAGTTTGGAATGACAGGTATATCTCGCAGAGGATACAACTGCTGTGGAACAGACTTCCCATCCAGATAAAACAAAGTTTATCCCTGTCCATATTCAAGCACCATTTAGATTGATGGAATGAAACAGCAAATTTACCCAGAACTTCCTCCTATACTACTAATGGACAGAGGCAGCTCCAAAATGTTTTATCACATGCATGATTTCCCTCAAATTATATATGCTATGATGCCAGTTATTCTAATTAGGGATAATCTATAATTATCAACCACGGAATAGATGAGGTGACTCTATAACCAAATGGGAAAGTTATTTCAAGCACAAGAAGGGAAACTGGCTAGGCTTAAAATGGCCCACAAGGGCAGTTAGTCTAGTACTTACCTCTGAACCTATGAAACTATAAGCAATGCCTGGTAGAGAAAGAGACGATTCTGACCAACCTTTGCAGGACTTGATGTAGCAGACATTGGTCCACAACATTAGTGCTGTGGGTGAACAGACTCATGCACTGCAGCAATGCTGTATGTATGTCACCAGCAAGAGGTTTCATAGCAACTGATATATTGGTCAGAGGGACCTCCAGCATCCATCAGGCTAACAGAAGTGGAAGAGCTTTTGGTTTCCATGCATGGGAACAACAGTACTAGGATCACCCTAGGCATAAGGCAAATAATGCATAATCCCCAAGAGACCATGTTAGAATTACTTTAAATGTTTTCAGTGTCACCAAATTACCCCACTTGTCAAAGCTATTGAGAATGGCATCATTAGAACATGTATAAAAATGCTAATACTTTTAAGCATGACCCTTCTGTTGATGAAAATCAGCAAAAAAAGTGTTAAATAAAAACCAGGCTCTCATTATTACAAAAGGATTAAGATGTGTTTTGGGATCATGATTATTATGATACTATGGTATGCAAGTTACTTGTCTGGGCAGATTACATATACTTGTCTTATGCTTTTACGTGTCATTTACTTGGTTAAATGAAAAATTTTCATCAAAAGTTTCATCGACAGTGTGATGTAAATGTGATATCTTAGAAATTAATCAGATAATCACTTGTAGGAAATTTCCAAACATCAAAACTTTATCCGCTTTCACATTTATTGAATGTCACCCGTCAGTCTATTGTTTCAAGCAAGAAAAGTCTTACAGAAGCAGTTTTCATGTTTTTGAAAATTATTTCAAACTATTGTTATCTTTGGTTGCGACACATAATAAAGACACCATAGACTTCCTTTAGACTCAAGACAATTCACAACTTGAACCACTTTGGCTCCTCTGAACTTTGGATGTAAAGTTCCTACAAATGAACATTCAATCTGTTATGGGATTTGAAACTTTGAGATGTTTGCTAGGAAGAGATGATTTTTATCCAGTAGAGTGGAATGATTTATTAAAACTTAACCATTTGCCTTTGGCTAAGAAGTTTCTGTTACTCTACAGATTATCTTTAGTTATGTGGAACATTTATGGAAGCAGCCTTTGCACATATATCTGCTGACCTGAGATATTTTGAGCCATTACATGTGTATGAGAATTCATTCAACCATCACTCTGATCAGAATTATATTTGCTATCATTATCTGGATGACTTGAATCACTTGAAAGAGACTGCATAATGAACTTGTTACTTTTTGCACACATTTCAACTCAAATACTTTTGGCATGAGCTTTATAATAAAGACAGTGATACATACTCTTGAAATTTCTGATGTCTAGGAGACTAAAACACTGAATGATATAATACACACCAGTATCTGCAAAAAGACTTTTTCTAAGAAGTCATTGTTAAAGGCAATGAGTTTACAGTGTAGACTTTTGACTGTCACAGATGATATTTGTTAAACTAATATGTTCTGAAGCCTCTGGTTGCACTACTAAGTTATAAGAACTGGTTCATTGTTTTGGTAGTAGGGGCATTAATAGGAATAATACCCAGAAAGTTTGTAGAAACACTAGGATATTCTAAGTTTAGCTTTTAGTCCATAAGAGTTCAACAAGGCCTGCAATGGAGTCTGACATTAATTTGCCACCATCCTTAGCAACAGCAGATGTTCAAAATGATCATCTTTACAGTAGCCTAACTTATGTGGATTTCCCCACTTGCATCAATGCATTTCCAAAAGTGTCGGGTGCCATCTTGACATACACAGGATACTCCTATAAAGGCAGAAGGAGGGCCAAAAGCTTCAAGACATTTTTGGTGCTGAAACCAGTGCTTCTTTGGAAGTCCACCTGTAAGTCGGCTTCAGTCTTCACTATGGGCAGATAAGTCCATACTGGGGAAAGTATTCCTTTCTTAATTGAATTTTTAGGTGGAATTTTGTATTTTGTGACAAGATGTCTGCGTGTCTGTGCCTAAAATAGCAAAGGGAAAGGGATGACTTATTTTTCTTTGTTATATGATGCAAATGGTTTTCTGCACATTTTGTGAGGAAACTGTTTTACTTATGACTAACGATAATATCAGTTTTTTAGTTTGGAATGTTGTGGAAAGGACTTCATGCTTGTGGGGTACTGTCACTGTGATGCTTACCTCTGAACTGTCAGTTCCTTCTGTCAGATACTTATCGATGTTTCAAGGCGTCTATACCCGTTTTCAATTCTTCCTCCTTAGCTGACATATGATGCAACAGTCACCTCTTTATTACTTTTTTTGCAGTGTACAAATAGAAGAGATTTGTTAAGGAGGCTTCTAGGATGTTTACAGTTCCTTCGTTGCCTCAGGCACTGGTGGGTGACTCTGCTGTTGTGAATCATTGCTCCACAGACTGCTAATCTTCTTCCCTCTGTCCTCTTTATGTTGCATTAGCAGGAACTAAAAACCTGGGAATAGTCATATCCTCTGCAGCTGTAGGAAAGCTCAGGGTGAGACCACCTTTATCACTGACTGAGAAGGGGTAGCTCAGGGACTTTCACTTAGCTGGGAGAGACTGGAGAGATGCTGTGCATAATGAGAAAACTGTAAACCTGTCTCTATCACTATGGATAGAACTGATCAACCGTTTTTTCCTCAAGAACTGGTGGACAAATTTCCAGCAACTAGCACTCCACAAGCAAGAAGGGAAATAATTCCTTCTTAATCTGATAGGATCTTCCCGTCAGAATGTAAAGCTTTACAGGGCGAAAGGTGTACTTCTTCTCCATCTGAGCCTTCAGATACTGAAGAAAGCTTTTCTATAAACTTCCTTAATGTAAACCTTTTCTTTTCAGAATTTTTATCTATGAGAAATACTTTATAATGGGAGCAAAGTGAAGTCTCTTAAGACTCAGAATAAGTATTATAATTTAATACAATTACAGATGCCTAAAGCAACTATCATTCCATTTGTTTTGCCTGCTTTAGTAGATATTTTTTCTTACTGCAGCCAGTTTACCTGACAGATAACCTTTCACTGCCAAAACATTTGATAGCTTACAAAAGGTTCACCAGTTGTATAAACACCTGTTTTCCTATATCAAGGCAGACCCAGCAGACATTTCTTGCTTTCTAAATCTGTTGTGACAAACAGGTTATTGCTTCTAACCCCATTCACAGGGGTAAAAATTGGAAGACAATGGATAAGTTTGGGGAAAAGATATATGCTTCTAGTAATTTAACTTTCAGGATTTTAAAATGTTAAGCACATATGTTAAAGTTTTTCCTTGTGTTTTTGAGAATATACAGCAGTTATTAGCCAAACGTCTGTGGTAAAGCACTCTGTAAATGGTTCTAAGGTAGCTGTCTCTCAGGTGACTTAGAATATGCTGACATGTACTTATGATGCCTCTAACTCGTCTTCCAGAGCACTTATTTCTAGTTCACGTTTAAGGAGACTTGCTTTACTTTGGTCTAAAAACTTTCCTACTACTACTTCTACTGTCTTTCGGCTTTTCCCGGTTAGGGGTCGCCACAGCGCAACTCCAGTCCGCTAATGATTGACAGTAGATTTTTACATGCTGGCTTGCCGGGCCTAATGCACAACCTTCAGTGAAGGAACACCCAGTCATGCATGTCAACACACAGAAGACGCTCTAACTGAAAATCGAACGTGCAACATCAAACTGTGAGGCGACAATGCTACCGCAGCACCACCATTGATGAAGTAAAATCTGAGATATCTAACTTGCCTTTAGATAATGATTTTCTGTTTTGCCTCTGGCTGCAAAGGTGTTCAAGAAGTGTGAGGGAAAGGGGGAAATGGAAAAAAGAGTGATACAATGTGTTCAAAACAAGTAACAGCTTTAGACACTGCACAGGTCCTTTTCCCAACAAACAATTCAAAAAGCAGATGGCCATTCTTATGGGAGGGCTGGAAAAATCCTCTTGAAAAAAAGGAAAATACTTCAGAAAAAAAATCAAAGACAGCCTTCCCAGTCAGCATGAATTTCCACCTGTTCCAGTTATCACCCCCTTCCCTGTCAACATCTCCATTGCCCCCGGGCTTCAGCTGCCTTTTTGGCATTAAGTAGTCTCAGATAGCCAAGTTTGGAGGATTATCCATCAAGGGTACACACAGCAATAGAAATACACCATCGGTTCCAGGGAATTCCCTCTTGCCCAAGGAACCCAATTTCTCTGTTTTCTCCATTTTGTACAACATTTTGTCCCAAGGAGTAATAGGAACGGTGCTTTTCAGTTTTCAAGGCAAAGGCAGTTGTTCAATGATATTAATAGTCCTCAGATCAGAATAATCCCAGAGGCTAGTACTGGATCTATATGTTATAAACCTCCATGTTAAGATTCATAAGTTCAAGATATTATCCCTTCAAAATTTCCCAAGATTTTAAGAGGTTTTAAGTCAAATATATTTAGAAAAGCAACATTTTGTAATAGTTACCTACATTATTGTAGTAATCACCCACATTTTCAAAAAAGAAATCTGGTGAAAAGTCAGGCCATACATACTGCTGCAATGCCTGCCCACTATAAAGATTGATGGGATGAATTAGTTAAGGTAAGGGAGATATTCCTTAATAGAGGGTACCCTGACAAAATGGTGACTGGAATTATTCATGATGTGTATCAAGGTTGGGGTACAAGGTTTAAACCATTGTTAGGTGTAGGTATGGATAAACCTGGAAGGGTTGGAAGGAATGTATGGTATCAGAAGGCCCTTGTAGTTGAATACAACCATTACGCCCGCCGTATTCGGAGTATAGTGTAGAACAATTGGAATATTTTTAAAATGAGTAAAGAGTTATATGATGTATTCGGATGATAACCAGGGTTCACATTCAAAATGAAAAGACACTTTAAATAAATATTTGAAGGGGGGCACAAAAAAACATCACTCTTTCTAACAGGAGAACCAGTCCATGTGGCATGAGCAAGCAATGCCCATTTATAGTAGGGGTGGAACATTTAATTCTGGAAAAGGGATTGGGTAGTAAGGTTTATTTTAGGAATGGAAATTGTTGTATCAGTAGGCTGATTTACCTAGCTAAATGTGAAGGATGTAGTACTTTCTATGTAGGTAAGACTGAAAGAGATTTAAAAACAGAACTTATGAACATACAAATGATATAAAAACTAAAAAGGAGACCAGTGCTCTTTTTAAACACTCCATTGTTTGTACTAATTTGACAAAGTTCAAATTTGGAATTTTGGAAATTATCAAAACAAACCCCAGGGCTGGTGACTGGAAAACAACATTAATGAAAAAATAATTGGTGTGGCACTTAAGGTTGAATTCTGCTTTATTCCCTGGTCTCAATGAATGTGTCCCTTAAATTTTTCTTGGCTTTTTCGACTTTTTGTCACTTTCAACTACTGTTTTTGCTTGTTTTATCAAAGTTTGCACTGTTTTTACTGTCTTTATAAGCTAAAACTGTTTACTGCACTTGCTAGTTTAAGTTTTGCCTAAAAGTTAAACTACAGGCTAATACACTCAAGTGTACTAGCTTTTGATAGCATTTAGTCGAAAATTATAGCATTTATTGTGTTTTCTGCCTTTCTGTAAAAAAACTTGAAAAACAAAAAAAATATCCTTGTTTTCCATACTTTCCTAACTAGCGTTCCAGAGACCAGATTTTGCTGATCCCTGGGCTTTGTCTTGATTCCTGTGTTTCTCCATTTTCCTTGTTTGGTCAGGGGGAAGTTTCTTTACTCACCAGTGAGAGTGGGGAGTACTGAGCTGCCTGTTTGTCCTTAGAGGAGTGGTTTAAGGCAGTAACTTGTAGTCTATTGGCCATTTTGGGTCATTTCCTGTCTTTTCCAGCCCCCTGCTATAAAGCGCGTTTTAGCGCGCTTTAGCTCGATTTAGCGCGGAGTTGCCACTTTGCACACTAGGGCAGCGCCAGTTAAGCACGTTTAAACTATTCGGGCTACCTAAAGTCCACTCTTCAAATTTTCCCTTAAAACTACCTTCCTCGAACTATACTACTGATCTAATCAGCGTATCCTATAACTAAAAAGAACATCTCTACTTGACTCCAAGTAGACTATTCTCTATCTGTTAAACCTAGCACTTGCTCCTACAGTACTTATCACCTTGATACAGCGCTCTTGTCATAGATAGTACCCCAAAAAGGCATGTCGAGGGATCAGTTGCTAGTGTCCTCTCCTGCTCAGCTGGTGAACCTGGGAATATTGAGGCAATGTTACAATTGCCTCATGTACACAGACAACCCTCTCCTCCTCCCACAAAACACAAATACATGCGAGAGATGCAACTATACGGCCAAACTGGAGGCTGAGCTCTCTCAACATAGGACTGGCAAGACCAGACAGGAGGAGAAGGTTACCAGACACACTATAGACCCAGTCTCACATAGTACCATCACAACCTCAAATCATACACATAAACACACAAAGACATACTCAGAGGCTCTGATCAAAAATCTACCAAAACAGCAGAGGCCACCAAAGCAGACACCCAAACAACCACCACCTCAGAACACAACACCTGCAACACATAGACCTCACAGTCAGAGTGTCAAACAGTCACAGCCCTTAAGGCCAAACACAATGCCAGACACACTAGTCATTGGTGACTCCATAGTCAGACACACTGACGTCCCGCTCACCAGACTGAGTAAGGAGAGAGTTATAGTAAGCTGCCTGTCGGGCGCTAGAATCCGCCACATAACGCAAGCACTCAGGTCTCTCAACAGCAGGTACAAATACGACTCAGTCATTGTCCACGCTGGTGTAAATGACCTGAGACGTACCTCCTTGGACTACATGAAAAGAGACATTGAGGAGCTCTCTGATTATGTAGCCCAGGCAGGTATGACCCTGACCTTGAGCAGTATCCTACCTTCACCAAGAATGATGCCACAATACAGAGATAAGATGATCAGCTTTAACAATTGGCTTAAACTCTGGTGTCATTCAAAGGGGATCCAATGTCTGTCTGCCTGGGATGACATGCTGGACAAGCCACGGTGCTTCACAAGGGACGGCTTGCACCTGTCACCCCTGGGATTCCGGATATTGGCAAAGGCTCTTGCCACCCCCATAGTGCCTTTTTAGGCAAGGCTCAAATTCTAAACCTACCACCCTAGAACACAAAAAAGGAAAAAAACTAAGGGTAATGCTGCTCAATGCCAGAAATCTAAATCTCAAAATGCACGCACTCGAGGCCCTTCTCAGTATGGAGAACATCGATGTCTGTGCTATGACAGAAACCTGGTTCAAGGCTCCTGAGAGCACCCCAGCACCATCAGGTTTTACCTCATATCATGCGTTCCGGCCCCAAAATCCGGACAATACCAAGAAAGGAGGGGGGGTATCCATATTCATCAAGGACACCCACACCTCAAGACTGGTGGCAACGCACGATGCATCGGAGACCATCCAGGTGCAATTAACCATAGGCAAGACTGCTCTGCAAATTGTAGCATGTTACAGGCCACCCTCACAAACTCAGGAACCTCACATGGCTTTCCTGAAAACACTGGAGGGGATAAATGTATCTCCAAACACCATCATACTAGGTGACTTCAATTACCCTAATATAGACTGGGAACACTACTCAAGCCCAAACACCCTAGCCCAAAAGTTCCTGGAATTCATAAACTCAAATGCCATGGAACAACTAGTCACCATCCCCACAAGAGGAGAAAACATACTTGATCTCATCATCACGAACATGGGAGCACAATGTTCAACACCGGAAGTATACCCCTCACTGGTGAGATCAGATCACAAACTAATCTCGCTGGAGGTCCTCATCCCACCCCCACCTGAAATAAAAAAGACCACAGTAAAGAACTTCTCGAAAGCCGACTTCACACTTCTAAAGACTAGTGTGGTCTCCTTTAAGGCCCCCGAGCCGGAGGTAAACAGTACTCAAGCCACTGAATCACTTACAAATGCCTTCTACCAGCACCTGCAGAACTGCATGGATAAGGCAATCCCAAGCAAAACAAAGACTCTTTGTACCAAAGGCAAGCGTCCAGTCTGGTGGACCCCAGCCATAAACAAACTCTACAACAAAAGGAGGAAGCTACTACAAGGTAGAGCAAAATCCTTAAAAGGTAAGACACCTTTGATCACTATAAGTAAAAAACTAAGAGCTCTCATAAAATCATCCAAAGCAAATTTTGAGAGAAAAATAGCTAAAGACTCAAAAGACAATCATAAGGCCTTCTTTAGCTATGTTAGAAACCTGGGAGGAAACTCCCAGATATGCTCAGAACTAGTTCAAAATGATGTGAAGATTACTGATCCTACAGACATTGCCAACATACTGGCTGACAGGTTCAGTGCAAACTTCTCCCCCCCCCCAAAAGGAGAGATATCTATACCAAACGATTGCAGCCCCCCAAACATCTCTAACGCCCAAGTGAGAACTGCTCTCTCCAAAGCAAAAAACACAGCATCCATGGGACCTGATGGTGTCCCCGGCTGTGTGCTCCACGAACTCAACGAGGAATTAAACCCACAGCTAGGACAGCTGTTTAATCATAGTCTCACCTCTGGATACGTGCCAGGAGTGGCGCACTGTGACTGTGGTCCCACTTCACAAAGGCGGTGTCTCCACCGACCCTGGAAATTACCGGCCCATTAGCTTGACAAGCCTTATCTGCAAAGCCATGGAGAGGATCATAATGGACCTCATAAATAAAGACATAAGGAATTTGCAGACTTTGGATCCAACCCAGTTTGGCTTTGTCAAAGGCAGATCATGCCTTTTAAACTTGGTTGACTTTTTCGAAACAGTCACCAAAGCCATTGATGAGGGAAAGGCAGTCCATACAGCCTACCTCGATCTGGCGAAGGCCTTCGATACAATACCCCACTCGGGTATCATTGAAAAACTCATCAGCTTAAATGTTAACCCATACATCACAAGATGGGTTGCAAACTGGCTGAGTGACAGAACCCACAGAGTCAAAGTTGCTGGCGCCATGTCAGACTCAAAGCCTGTCACAAGTGGTGTCCCACAGGGCTCAGTCCTGGGCCCACTCTTGTTTGGCATCTACTTTTCCAAGTACAAGCAAACACAGGAGGGTTATGGCTGACAAAGTTTGCAGATGACTGCAAACTGGGCCATAGTCGAAACACATCTGACACAGATATCCTTCAGAAGGGTCTCACAGAAATGGATAACTGGTGCCAGAGCCATGGCCTAAAGTTAAATGCCAAAAATTGCATAGTCATACCCTTCGGGAAAAACAAGGTTACCCCTAGCTACCATATAGGTGGCAATCCACTGAGCACAGAAGAAGTTATCAGGGACCTGGGGACCCAGGTTGACAGTAGCCTGTCATTCGACACCCATGTAGCTAAAGTAGTTAGGAAGACCTTCTACATTGCCCACCTTATCATGAAGGGATTCACATCTAGATCAAGGGAGGTCATAGTCTCCCTATACTCATCACTCATCAGACCAATGATTCAGTACAATGCCCCATTCGGAATGTATCTGACCCGACACTTGCAGCAGCTGGAGAGGCCACAAAAGTTCCTCACCAAAAGGATAAAGGGTCTCAAAAATCTGTCCTATGCTGCCCGACTGAAAGAACTCCAGCTCTATTCAGTCGCTTACCGCTTGCTCAGAGGTGACCTTTGTCTGACATACAAGGCCATGTCAAACCCAGATTTGATGAATATGCTTCACCTCAGAAAATCTAGATCCGTCAGAGCCACAAGGGCGGGAGACTTAAACCTCGACACGGCTATTAATAGGACATGCTGGAGGGATAGATTCATCACCCAAAGATTCCCTATGCTGTGGAACAAAATCCCGGTATATGTGAGGCAGAGCACCTCGCTGGCCTTGTTCAAGAAAAATCTTGACCAATGGATGGGAGATCGCAGATATACCCCAGGGATTACCTCAGTGTCACTGCTCGACAGAGGCACAGCAAAATAATGGGTATAGTTCCCCATACTAAAGGGGTGGCGTAAGCCACAAAACTATGGGCTAGGCTTGTAAATGCCCTCGGGCAGATAGCCTAGTATGAACCTATGAACCTAAACCCATTTTTAAGAAGAAAAAGCAGCTGTGGTGTAACTTACAGTTGAGGGTGTACTAAGCATGGGGGAGTTTTTATAGTTGTACTTTTTAATTATTTTGTACATTCTTTTGGTGTAAGGATCCAAGAGTTATTATAATTATTCAAACAGCATTTTAAGTTACATATATTATTAACAAATGTTTTTTTAAAAAAGTCCAACTGATGTATATGAAAATGATTTTCCCATGGGTAAAGGTGTCTTAAGGGTTAAAAGTTTACAGGATTATTTAATTGTTCAGTTAAGGATGTTATTTAATTGGTGAACATATGGTTTTTGACTATCTGATAAAGTCTCACGTTTGAGATGAAAGTGCTCATCATTATGGTTTTATTTTATTCAGAATAAAGTCTTAAGTCATCATCTGCCTGTGCCTGGATTCTGTTGCACTTTTTATTATTGTTGTTTGGTTTTTGGGAGGTGTGTATGTCTTTGAATTTTTTTGATAATGATAATAAATCTCAATGACAATACTTGACTTATGCACCAAAATAAAACTGGACATGCTAACAAATGATATGAGAGGGATACACAGCTACAGTCTAACAAAGGGGAGTTAATGGGATATACGTGTTAATAAAATGCTAAGTTGAGATAACAGTAAACAAGGACAGTAGATAAATGTGTAGACTACAGTTATTGCATATGAGATATATGTACAAGGACATTATGTATGCTAGCTGATACCACTGCTATATTCTTCACTATAATATGTATGCACATCAAAAAAGGACATAATTTTTGCCAATAACTGAAATTTGCATTCACAGGAAAGGGGTTTATTACCTATAAACATGTAATAGACATGCATGTGTTGTATATTCATGTAATATAATAACACTCAATATACATAAGTGACAAGTGGCACTACAGATCTGATAACGTTTCATGATTTCAAGGTTTCCGTTGGTAAATGGCACACGTTTCATACATTCTTATACTGGGCATGCTCACAATGAATTATAGGGAATAGTGATATAACAGCAATTCAACAGCACCAGCACACAAGAAAGTACCATAACAGAGGCCCAGTCACACTTTTTGATGGTCTGGCAGCATGCCATGCAGTAAGAAATGTTTTACGTGAGCCCTCATCTGCCATTAAGCAGTACAGTGTGAAAGAATTGATAGTACTGTATAATACTGGAATGAGCTGGAAACAATTGGAAGAAAATGCAATGAGACTGGAATGAATGCCTTTCTCTGTTAATTACCCAGAACTGTGCTGAACAGGTGCCAGTCTCTCCTTTATGGATCACATCTTCTTGTACTTTTCAAAATAAAGTCAGCACATGCTGTAGTTCAGTTAAGAATCCTTTATTATGTACAGTGAAAGCAGACGTCAACAATATCCAAATAGTCTTTCCATTAGCAATGCTGATAAACTGAAACAGTCCTCTGCATTCATGTTTTTTCTCCTGAATAGTACAATTAATATTCTGAAATGCTGGATATTTTAACTGACTTCTGCACTATTAGCTGTGTCTATACTGCCTTCTGAAGACTGCTCTGCCATGACTTCTGCATATCAGTCCAAGCAAACTAAACTGACTAACTGTGTTTGAAGTATTTCCTAATAATACCCAAACCCTACAAATCTCTACACGCCTCCTTAGCCTTGGTTGCCAAGCCTTGTACCATACAAATAAAATGTGATTGTACTCATTTGTACAGCACATTCTGTTCTTATCAGTATTCTTGACTAAAGGTTATTTATTCACTGAAACAAACTATGAAGCCTGCTTTAATATGGCTGTATTTCTAGACTTATGAAAAGACAATACCGTATTATTGTACATTTAAATGACATCTGACCTAACACAGTGTGAACAAAATAATTGCAGTAAAAAAAGAAATGTTTGGATGAAGAAATGCAATACAGAGCATAATTATTTTGAAAATAATTAATTCCTGTGAGCAATGAATGACACAATAAACATTCACATCTAGTCATTTTTGAACATATGTCTGGACAGAGAGATGCATATCCATCATGGAGGTCACAGCAATACGCATATTGGTTGTGCCATGAAGAACATCCTTTCTATGGCTTGCAACACTTTCCTATCATAAGGGGTATGAATGTCCTACATTGTAGGATGAGGCTTGAAAAATGTGGTCCTTTGTGCCATAACTATTTTCTTTGCTTGAGCCACTGCTATCCCATACAGTTGTCTGACAGACAGACAGATGTTACCAGAGTTAGATCCCTGCTTATGAAACTAGCCTCTCTACAGACCTGTATATTGACAGCATGTTCCATGCGAGATAGCAATGGAGGCTATCACAAATAACTGATATCAAAGTGTGAAGTGAGAAATGAGTTGCAATTAGAATTTGAAGAATCTGATTTAGTCAGAATGCTGAAAAGGAGGTATGCATGTTACTGTTCACACAGCAGTGAGCAGTGCAATAGCAATTCTTCTTGGCAAGGAAACTGCTTCCATCACATAGTTCACACACTGCCCAGGATTTGAACCACATTCTATCTGTGTAGGTATGCTATACAAGCCAGTAGTCAATGCTCATACCACAGGAGCACTCACAGCATGACATGTCCAGAATTTCACTGATATGCAATCACAACATATGATTATATATCATTGTCCAAGGTAAAAATAGATATGAATAACAAGATGCAATCTTTTTTGTGTAACATCAGTGCATTCATATAATGCAGTCCTTTTCAAGAATTGAACATCAGGCTACGTAAGTCTGCTGACTAAGAGCATGTGGATGAGCCTCAAGTGTGACAAGTGTTATATCCACCTACACTAAATCATGACATCATGTGATCGTGTCACAAACAATCTATTTGAGATGAAAGGGAAGAGGGATGCCACTCCCACATTATAGCTGTGGGGACGCCATTCATGCATATCAGTATAGGGCCACATAATGATGTCACTACATATGTTTTTTGAACACCTGTCTATCTGCTAACAGAAAATACATGATATTGTAGAGAATAAATGTGTCATGATAGAAGTGTCACTACACTTGTGAGATATGTTAGTATGTGAAAGCATTGCCTCATGTTATTGCTGCAAGGGATATGTGTGCCTGTAACTGCTGTAGTAAGGCAACAACATACAGAATATTGTCCGATTCCCTTGTATCAGAAGAAAACACTTGCTACAGCTGTTATATAAGGAAAGTGTGATCACATGTCATCATTACTCTGAATAAAAGCATTGCTGTGTAAAAAAATATCATAGCTTTTTGTAAGAGAAATCAACATTTATACATGTACACAGCAGTGTTAGTGACATGAACAGTCACAAGAAGACTGACACAACTTAGTCTAAGCAAGTAATGGCTGGATTTGAACTAACTACCTACCTACCTAAGATCACATGCCAAACATTCAAGCTTGAATCAGTGGGATAAGTGGATTGGGGAGTCATCCACCTGTCTAATGGTTTCTGGATACAGAAATGGATTAAGTACAGTTGTTATGGAAGTTATACCTACCTGACTCCACAGCCCCACAGAGACAAGTTCACCACTGTGATATTCAATCTTCTTAATATCTAGTTACATAATCTACAGATAATTGCATTAAATGTGCACATCACAGTAGAAGTCTGACTACATGAGAGCCATACAGCATCTGTGAGGAGATGACATCACCAATTCATTCTAGAAAAACTGCTATGATTAAAACTCACAATACTGATGTTGGATGATGGAGCTAGGTAAAACATTTCAATTGAGTGGAATGTTCATAGGTTCATAGGTAGGTACTAGGCTATTGGCCCAAGCCAACAAGGTTCCCTGGCTTACACCACCCAAGAAAGTTATTTTCTTGTGCCCCTGTCGAGCAGAGCCACAGAAGTGATCCCGGGGTGTATTTCCTATTTCCTATCCACTTATCAAGATTTTTCTTGAAGAGTGCTAACGAAGAACTTTGCTTCACATAGATGGGTAGCTTGTTCCAGAGTATGTAAAGTCTCTGGGACAGGAATCTATCCCTCCAGCATGTCCTGTTTATTGTGGTAACAAGGTTTAGGTCCCCAGAGCGTGTAGCTCGGAGAGATTGGGATTTCTTTAGGTGTAGCATGTCTAACAGTTCTGGGTTTGACATACCTTTATATGTTAGGCAGAGATCACCTCAGAGTAGGTGATATGCTACGGAGTAAAGCTGGAGTTGTTTGAGACGGTCAGTGTGGGGCATCTGTTTGAGGCCAGTAATCCTCTTTGTGAAGTACTTCTGTGGCCTTTCCAGCTGCTGCAGATGTCTTGTGAGGTACATTCCAAAAGGGGCATTGTACTCTTTAATGGGTCTAACGAGTGTTGAGTAGAGGGGAGCAATGACCTGTTTTTTCCTAGATGAGAACCCTTTTGTGATGAGGTGTGCTATGTAGAAGGTTTTCCTGACTGCTGTGGCAATGTGATTATTAAAGGAGAGACTACTGTCTACCTGGGTCCCCAGTCTTTTATCACACATTTGGCGTTAAGTAGATTGCCGCCTATGTGGTAGTTCATAGGTACAGAGTTTTTACCAAAGGGGATGGCAATGCATTTTTTGGCACTGAGCTTGAGGCCATGGCTCTGACACCTGGCATCTATCTCAGTGAGGCCTTTCTGTAGGATGTCCACATCATTTGGGGGACTCAACTATGGCTCCTAGTTTGCAGTCATCTGCGAACTTTGTTAGCCAAAGGCCTTCTGTGTTAGCTTGTACTTCAGAGAAGTAGATACCAAGCAGGAGAGGCCCCAGGACTGAACCCTGTGGTCCTCTACTTGTCACTGGTTTGAAGTCAGATTTGGAGCCTACAGCTTTTACAGTGCAGACTCCAAGTGCAATGCATTGCAAATGTGAGTAAAAGCATTCCAATGGATTACAAGCATTCCAAGGATATGGTAGTCATGACTGTATTCAAACCACCTACTTATCTAGTTATTCATTTTAGAGATCACTGTTGGAACCACAAGTGCCACAGGAGAAGTCTGACTTCCATCATGTGAAGGAGCACTTTAGAAAAGATGACCTCATCATTGAGTTATGTGATTCTATTTTTGACCAGACTAAACAAGAGAAAAGGGGGTTCATAGGATAGTGGTGAAAATGTAGTGCTAGCAGAGGGGAGGACACAGAAGAAAGAATACAGTAATTTGCAGGATGGTGGTGGGAGCTGTCCACTTCTTAATAACATAAATATAGAAATGTACACAGAAATTGCTGACCTTCGACAATCACCTCTCCAGGTATGAGTGACAACAATAGAATAATATTATATAGCCAATTAGACCAAATCAATTGTGTCAAGAAGACACATAAGTGAAGTAGAGAGCTATGTATAGGGTGTAAGATTTTTTTTTTTTTTTTTGTGGGACAGGTGCCTATTTTTTGTATTTTTCTAAAACAAAAGAAATGTTTGGGAAGTGGCGTAAGAATGCTAGGGTCAAATCGGGATGATTTGTTAGAAAGCAGGTGCAGACATACAGGACATACAAGACAGAGATGGTAATGAAGACGATAGGGTAAGAGTCCCCATGACTGGGGATAGGTAGGAGATATCAGAGGCACACCCATGTCCAACTTGATAACAGTGAGAATCTAGTCCTCAGCTCAAAACTGTCATCACTGTCTCCTGTGTTAGTTGCCTGGGTTAGTGCTGGAGATGGCACCAATTTAGCAATGCGATGTAGGACATTTTCAAATCTGCAAATTTGGGCACCATGGCCCCATTCTATTATATCATCCACCAGCCCTGCCAGCTCCTGCCAGTTGACAAAAGCACCATCTCTACTCATAGGGTCTACATTACAACACTGAATGCTTAAAACAGTGAATGATGTTTCATTGACCCTATTTCAGCAAAAGCTGAATATGATGACACCTCAGAACAGCGATTTCTTTCCAAGGGAAAGAAATCTCTGTTCCAACCAAAAAAAAAAAAAAACAGTAAACATTTCCAAACACATACACACTTACCTTAACCCTAATTCTTCCCCCCGAAACAAAGTAAACAGCTAAAACACATATGCACGTAACTCAACCATACATCTAATGCAAAAAAAGAAAGTAAACAGTTTAAAACATATGCACTAACCTTAAGCCACACCCTAACCCTAAGGTCAGTAACTGTTGCACATTTACATAAACAGTTCCAAACACATACACACTTACTTAACCTTAATTCTAGCCCCCAAAAACAAAATAAACAGCTTAAAACACATATGCACTTAACTCAACTGTACATCTAACGCAAAAAAAAAATGTAAACTGTTTAAAACATATGCACTTACCTTAATCAGCACCCTAACCCTAAGGTCAGTAACTGCTGCACATTGACACTTGGGAGCTATATTGAATAAGGGAATCTCTGAGACCACACTACAGTGCAGAACATGGCAAAGCAATGAAGCGGTCAAGTGACTTCTTTCCCAGGGAAAGAATTCACTGAACAGCTGCTTCGCTGTTTTGCCTGTTCGCTGCTTAGTTGTCGATGAAAACGCATTCAACAAAAAGGGTTTTCGTTATTCTAATAGTAACCCTACTCATATTGCTCCCAGAGGGTACCACTCCACCAGCAGCAGGGCAGATCAGTATGACAGGTGAAGCATTTAGGGCAGGAGTTGTGGCGGCAACTCTGACAGGTTGTGACCCTGAAGGGGTCTGTGTTGTCAATTGTGGATGTATTGCAGGCTGAACAGTGGTCAATCTACCTCACTGTGCCGTTGGTCATTTTGTTTTCATTAATAAGGTATGCAAACAGAAGAATTTTAAGGCATATTAAAAAGAGAATGAGAAATAGGATGGGAGAGACAACAAATAAAAGAAATTAGAGCCATGGCATGTCACATTATTTTTCTTTTTTTAATGCATAAACAAATATGAGAAATGACTGTGTATACCTTTGCTACATCCATATATGATGGGAAGGCATTAATGTATCATAAAATAAACAAATGTTACTGCTATGATATAACAAAATAGCAGCAATTATTTGACTACAACATATAGGATATAGGCATTCACATTTAATAATTGCATTTACCATAAATGAGTTATTCATGACATTCATTATTGATCTTAATCTTGTAAGAAAACCTAATTGCTACTTTTGGGTACTGAACCCACACACAGTTAAGCTGGTGTATCCATTGCTTACAGGAAACAGCAAGAGATATTGAAGAAGGCGTGAATGCTTGATATCAAAGTTGAGGTATGCCTGCTTAAGAAGCTATGCAGTGTGGGACTGTAAATACTTATCTGGCTTGCATTTGGACCTGAGGCATACTAATCCCATGCACTTCTGAGGAGAGTTAGGCTCCCCTTATGCTCCTCATGCTCTGCAGCTTTTTCTTCTACAGTTGTACAGCAGAGAAAAAGAAAAGAACACACATGAAAACATAATGAATAACTGTCTTGGCTATTTAATGCAATATCATATATTGACTGTCGGTCAGTCAAAATGCTTACGTAACTGAACGTTGCTTGTAATGTTAAATGAATCCTCCCATCCATTTAGGAGGTCCTCCTTTCACCTTTTCATGTCACTATAGTGGTGAAAACCTTGTTATCCACTGCATGGAATGCCAGTTGCACTGGAAATAGCCTTGACCCAGTTATTACAAACCTCAGCTAGATACTGAGACCCAGTATAATCCTCCTGCAGCAACCTACAGTTATAGCACTTAATGAGGAGTGCTACAAAAATCTTAAACTACTCAACATCCCAACTTTGTGCTCTAAATTTAGCACCATCGTCTCCATCACCAGCCATGTCTTCAGAAGTCAAGTTACCAATATATGGTTGAATTGGCAGACAACTTTGATCTTGTGTGTAACAACTTGTGTGCAAGGATGCATTTGTGCTATTCAAAGCATATAGATTACTTGGCAGACACAATGGCCCTGTTACATAAAATAGCAATAAAGGTGTCAAACTTGGCAGTGAGATTTTCCATGTGTGATGCTCATCCTATTGACGCATTTTTCAGTGTTCAACACTGAAATGCTTAATAGCTTGGCATGTAATCCTTGGTGTTTGGAAGGATATGTAGGATGAATTGTGACATATTTTGTACTGGGTCCTACACTGTTAAAATAGTGTTCTACCAGCTAGGAACTGAACCCATAGGATAAAGAACACAAAAATGGAAACTTATTTTATTAATTCTCAGTGCGACAGTTAAACTGCTTTTAAGTGTGGTAATGAGATATACTTATTTCAGAGTGACTGTAGATATACTGTGGAGAGTCCTGTATGTATGTGACTTTAAGTAGTCCTGAGACTGTATTACTACATAAGGGGCAGTGAGTATATTTCAGATGGAGTTGTGGCACCTGAATAATACAGGAATGGAGCATGTTGCATGATAGTTAGGATATGTGATGAGTCATGATGATTATAACAAAAGTATTGTGTCCATCATGTTTATGCAACTGCATTTTAAATTAAACATCCTTATTGTCATGTTTAAAAAATTGTATACACATTATCTTATGGTTATACGTGAAGTCTTAATGATATATGATAAATAGAACACTTTTAGTATGCACACATTACTGACACATTTCTTGCAATAAACATACTTATCATTCTCATTTCTATATACGTTTACATTCCTAATCAAAATGTTGTGAGAAATGGAATTCTGACACCCTTTGAAAAGTATCTGTTAGCTGGATTTGAACACTTAATTACCTGTGTTTTTTATCTAAATTCACTGCATGTATAACTTGTGCAGCAGACATAGGCACATGACAGGTAGAATTTCTCCATTCAGTACTTACCAGAGTGCTGATGAAAGTGCACTATTGCTAGGTGTGTTTGTGCTGCAATAGGCAGAACAAATTAAATTTTTCTCTTTTTCCTTCAGCAGTGAAACCTATTTGCATGCCATTTAGTAGTAAAAGAAATACAAAAGGCAACAACAATTAAAATAATGCTATGAAATTGTAATGAAAGTAATAATTAAATGTGAATAATACTTTCCTGAATGGCTTGCAACATTATATCCTGTGTTACACATCATGACTGGTTCAAGTAAAGGAGGTTATTTATAAAGGGAGCATACAGACATTAGAATCATCTCATTTGTGATACATGACATACTGGCATACTTTACAAATGGATTGTCTTGCTGTAATAAGTGATGCTAAGGCTATGTGGATAAATAATCTGTCATGTTTTATATATACATCAATGTTCAGCCTGTTCTTAAATATCTGTTGTCACATTTTAGAAACTATTTTGACATAATGCATAACAAATGTTGTCATTAGTAAGAAGTATAAATGATTTTACTACTGCACCACACTGGTAACAGCATGTCACAAGGACTATAGGTAACCTATTCAGCATTTATCAGACACATTTAAGGTGTGTAATTCATATTCCAAAATGTGTGTTTATCCATGCAGCTGGCATCATTATCAAAACTTTCCTTAATAATCATTTGTACCCCTCAGCAATTCTGTATTATCTCCAAAGTCACTGTATTTGCAGCTACTGCCACAGAGACAGGTAGACAACAGCTGCATTTTCTGAAGTCATTACTATTTGGAGTGCTGACAGATGTGCACCAATGCCAGGCTCCATTAAAATGCTCATGGCAATCTAAATTAAAAATTTCACTTTTGTTCCTTTGGTAGTGAACCCTGCTTGTGCACAGCTAATTAACAAGGAAATACAGACGACAAATTAAAAAAAAAAGAATACATATTAAGAATAATTGAAAGGAAAGTTTAAACCATGAAAGGATATATGTAGTAAGTGCCTTACAATGAGACTGTCATCGTCTTCACATGGCCTTGCCCTAGCAGTAAATTCATGTCTGCGACAGATTATTAGGACTTTAATATTTTAGAAATACTATCTTGTATTTTAAACTAATGCATATCACATGTTGTTCTTAGTACTGGGAATGTTTGATTTTCTAACAGCAGCACATTCATAGCCCAAAAAGTATTTATTATGACTTCTAGACAGGATTCAAACCCTAAAATCAACTGTTCTCTTATTCTAAGTTCACTTCACTTACACAACAGGATTAAACAACAACATTAAATATTTCACTTTTTTTCCTTAGGCTGTGAAACTTGATTGCATGCTCCAAGTGGCATGTAAATGCAGAAGGCAATAATAAAAAAAAAAACTGGATAACAATTATAAGGAACATGGATTCAATCAAAGTGTATATCTAGGAATGAGCACAGCAAGTAGTGCATTACATTGACATATTCGGCCTTATCCCATCTCCTTGCCACAACACAACTATCATTTCTGTCTCACAATATCAGGACTTTAGGTAATGCAATGGTAATAGCAAAGAGGATTGAGAACAGCTGACATGCTACCTTTTTTGACACAACTCATGCAATTAATAGTAACATCATTTCATATGACATATATGTCTGCCAGGATTACTACCTGGGAGATATGTTGATGTACTCAGTCATATGCAAGACAGATCTTCACTTGTCATGTTATCACAGCATACAGAGTTTCACATTTCACCTCCTCCATATCACATGTCCTTAGCAAAACAGAGATACTTGAGTTTCCCACCACAACACATTCATACACCAAACTGAGTATCAAACTTCCTCAGTGAAATGATCTGTAAATGGGATTCAAATCCTTCATCAGATCTACTGTTTCTGTAAGTTCCCTTCATTTACACCTTATGCCACAGAGATAAGTAGCTGAAAGTTTGAATTTCTTCACTTAATTTTGTCCAGATTGCTGAAGAAAGGGCATCAATGCCAGTCTCAGTTGTGCTGCTGATGGCATTCTAAATTAATCTGTCAGTTTTTACCTTAGCAAGTGAACTGCCTTTCACTGCTGCTGACTGCTGCCTGTCAATGGAGTGCAATCTCAATTGGTGTGCAAAACATAAAGAAAAAAGGACACACTTTTAAACAAGTATTTTAAGTGTACATTTCTGATGTTTCCTCAACTTTGTTATCTTGCAACAGTAACCTGTATGGATTTGAACCATCAAACCAGGGTATTAAGAACACTTATTTGAAACTATTTCCCATCTTGCCATAGACACAGACATATATAAGCAAGAAGAAAAAGCAGATTTGATCTACTCAAAATGTGACATTATATCAAGTCACATTGAAAGTGCAACTGAAACAAGTTCTGAATGTTGTAATTTCTCTTTTGCCTGTATGTGTCTGAATGAGTGGGATATTGGCAATAGTTATGATACCCATGTACTCATGCAATATTAAACAAATAGTCAAAATACTGCAGTTTTACTTTTATCTTTAATTAGGGTGCCTCCTTCCTTTATCTATGCTTTCCTAAACACAGTGCTATCTAATTTTCATTGTGTATGGAATCTTTATCAATGAATAATGAATATGCACAACATTTCTTAGTAAGAGGCAATAACTGTGGTCATAAAACAGCATTTGAATGTTAGGAATGTTGCTGTACGAACTCAGTTGATGTAATTTTGGTAAGTCTCTTATCCCTATCACACCCTCAGTAAGTATACATTAAAGGGATGGGGGGGTTGTAAAAAATGATTGTTCCTACAGTCAGACTAATCACTGACACCAGCAAGCCATTTGCAGGTAAAATTTCTCAATGTTCATCATTGCAGTGCTAGTGCTTGTAATTGTATATGTCCTTACGCCATGTTTACTTTCCCTGCACTTAATGCAGATTGTGATATTCATGGACACTAATGAGCTAACAAATTATTATTATACTCACAGTGCTCAGAGGGCTGAATATGCACTATATAGCAGTAATTGTGTAGCTACAGAATTTGTATTGTAGTGGGAAGCCTGGATCCAGAGAACTCAAAACTGCTATGCACACTTTGAGATGTATCTACTTTTTAAACTGCTTTCCTACAAATGTATGCCTCTATTTTTACAGAGTGCTTTTAATTTACCATTAATGAAGGATTGCAATACCCAATATACCCTTTGGTTTATCTATCTGGATGTTCTTATCATTTACTGTTGGCATACCCATACATATAAGTTACTTATCTACATTACAAAGGTTTGCAAAGAATGCTATCTGACATAATGATGCAGATTTTATTTTCAGGAATTTGAACAGTTATTGCAGAACAGTATAGTATGAATTCTTATCAAGGTCTGGTGATTTTTCGAGTGTACTGCAAAGAAAGTGTGAAGATCATGATATCTACCTCTCTACCCTCCATATTAGTGGATATGCCACTATAAAAGTGTTCTCAATTTTTAACTGTACATTGTAAATTAGTATTGTTAATGCTGTTATGTATTGCACAGTTACACAACTGTTGTCTACCTTCCAGAAGTGTTATAATTGCTGTTAGTTTTATTATTTTTTTAGGGGAAGCTGTCTTAACTCATACATAGACATAGCAGCATTACCTTTTTAATTGCCATGTGCATGATGGTTGCATACATTCATACATAATTTAATTCACATCCATCCTTTCTGTGAATTATAAATTTCATTTTGCATCTGGTTTCTGCTTCATGTCATACAGGGCTATGCTGCCCAAGACATTTGTACCCCCCAAGCTGCCATTCAGTGATGCATAAAATGAGGTCATTATCTAGGCCTTATGTTACAATGAAGTTTTTCTCTTACAGAGAAGTAATGTTGACAAATCAGACAGAAACAGGTTATGGTTGGAAGTAGTTGATGACATCAGTGCTTCTGGATGGGCATGGGAGAACTTACTTCCAGATTCAATACAGGACAAGTGATATGATCACCTCTACCCACAGTAGGGCGGCTGCAGTTACCCAGGAACATATGGCTATTGGGTGGGTCCTGCTGTTGAACCATCACTTACTGAAACAGTGGTGTGACTGTATACTCTTACAGATCCAGACAGCTCAGTGGAGGGTTTATACAGAATCATTGATGTTTGTGCTGATCTGGATGACAGACCAAGAATGTCTCAATCAGAACTTCCAGGTATACACAATAACTTAACTGTCATTCTAGATATCTTTATATGCATATACCTTACATGTCTGATATCAACAGAACCAGCTATAAATGTACGTGATATGACACAGTACAATAGAGATTGAGGAGGATGTTAGGGGGTTGATTTAACTGGTCAGTAGATTTCTGTATGATGATTCTTAATCTGTAGACATAAAGGAGATTTTTGTCTGTTTTTTGTGCCATTTGCATTGGGATACTTATCAATCTTGTTTTCTCTTTCTCTTCCTTACATACAGAGACATCTGGATCACAGTCTGCAAGACCACCTGCACATGGTAAGCACACATATTTTATTGTTATTAGTGTACATAAGGTGGATTTATGTCTAAGAATAATATTTGTACTGCTTTAGTATCTATTATAGTTTACATGCCTTGTATAGAAAAGAGATTTAATCAGTTTTATTCTCTATTTCTCTCTTTCTTGTGTTTCTTGCTTGTTATCATAGTTGACACTGCCAGTGACAATGTGGAACTCCTACCATCTGATGTCAGAGTATCATTAGGCTCTCATGACGATGGTGATGATGAAGATGCACTGTCTGGGAATGCAGACGGTCTGTCTAACATTGAGATTGTGGCTCCCATATCTCCTGCCCATATTTTAGACACAGCCATTATACATATGCACATCCATGCCATGGAGGCCACTGATATAGGACAAGTTTAGGGTGACACAGTTGATCAGGGTAATGTAGTTACTCCAATTGCAGAGCTGTTTGATTTTCCCCTAGCCATTGTGAGGGTTTGGTGCCATACTGGAGAGCTGGTAGAGGTACTCCTGATGCTGGTTTGTCATTCGGTGCCACCAGACGTATGTGTAATACCATAATAGAGGCAAAGGCATGTTCTACCAGGGCCTCAGAACATAAAATATGAGTACTAAACATCATGCATTCTGATGCACATGACTGCCTGAAACATGTGGATGACTCAATGGATAGGATGAGTGACATACTGGATCAGGCAGTGTCTATGATGGAATGTGTGCTGGGGAAGGTGGGCATTCACATGGGTGGAGAGTTGTTACATTATCTAATATTAGTCAACATATCTGTGTCAGATCCTGTCCCACAGTAGCATTACTTCCACTGCACCATCAGTGATTGTGGTGTCTACACCCAGACATGGTAGGCCATTGGGTTGTGGTTCTGGACATGGTCATGATGAGAGCTTGTCCAGCAGACATTTCACATGTTCAGGTAGCAGCTTGACTTCTAGCCAGGGCCATGGATGTAGCAGTGCAACTCCTGGCAGAGATAGTTCTCACGTTCAGGTGAGATGATGCTGAACTGACTACTTATCATGCATGGCTCAGACTTGTCTGAGATGCAGGCTGTAGTGGTAGCACAGTGCTTGACTGTGCTAATGCAGATGCACATACATACTGAAAAAACAAAACATGCCCATACCAGGTCAAACACATGCAATCTTTCTAAACAGTACTGTTGAGTGCTATACATCTCCTTTTACTGGTCCTGACCACTGTATAATTTAATAAATATATGTGCATTTTTTACTCACACACTTTTTTGGTGTTAGCTTTGCCCACTGCCTCTCCCTAACCACCCTGTGCAAATAATGACTGGAACCTGCCATTTGCACATCTCTTTGTGACGTAGGGTTGCCTATATGCTTGATGGACATAGTGGATAGTTAATGCTGACTTCCTCAAAAGCTTACTTTTATGAATATGTATTGCAGAAGAAAGGCTTTGATTTCTTGTTTCTACTCATTTGTGAATGATTGGTTATATAACTGTTGACCTCATTGTATTTCAGTTACTGTTGTAAGTGATGCAATTGAAGCAATAGTTATTTCAGTTGTGCTTATTGCTATACTTGTGCAAATGATGTTGACATTAACTTGTTCCATGGTTATATACAGTGCTCAGCTGGAATGCTTGATGCACAGTACTGGGTATAATGCATAACTGCATAACTGTATATTGAGTACATCAGTCATAAATGGTATTACTGGCATAACTGTACATCTCAGACAAATGCTCTGCTTAGGGGCATATACATATTTCCACAAGAGAGTACTCAGTTTTATTTATATATATATATATATATATATATATATATATATATATATATATATATATATATATATATATATATATATATATATATATATATATATATATATATATATATTTTTTTTTTCTTACAGTTTTCACACAATCACTACAGGTACAAATTGTGTCTTTGGAGGTTGTGTCTGTCTAATGCTGTTAGAACACAGCCAATTTATGATTAAGTAAATGTTGAATTTTTGGCAAGCATCATTTTTCATATCAGTGTATGCATGGGATCTTAGACTTTGGCCTAGGTAGTCTCCTTTGTCTCATAGCTAGAGCTTGGGGATATTGTGCACACCTCTGTCTGCCAGCACCATCTGCAGCTGGGGGTGCTCCCCTCAAACTCCTCATCTGTATTTGCTGCTGGTGCTGCCTGTGGTCCTTGAAACTGTAGTCTTGCCCCTTGCTCTCCTTGCTGAAGTTCTTTCCTGGGAAATATATTGTGTAACATGGCACAGACTGTGAGTATTTGAGGGGAGGTCACTGGGTCATACTGCAGGACAACTCTTGATGTGTCTAGACACCAGAATCTTGAGATCAGCAGTCCAAATACAAGATCTATGACATTCCTAGTTTGAACATGGGCCTTATTGTATTCTTGGTCAGTGGGGTTGTGCAGGTTTCTCATGGGTGTCACGAGGAAAGTCACCCTAGCAAACCTTGTGTACAACTCGCAGGTGTACCATTTGTGTGAGTCGTGTAAACTGCCTGGGTTACCTGCATACACATTGCAGATGATCCCTTGGGCATTATGGACAACCTGGCAATTTGTGGAGTGGTATCCTTTCCTGTTAAAGTCCCTCCTTCCCTGTTCACTTAGTAGTGTTTTTATTTCTATGTGTGTGCAGTCTGTGACCCCCAACACCTCTGGGAAGTGTGCTATTTAACTCTTGCATGGTTCTTGCTGTCTGCTCTGGGGTGAGTAGAAAACAGATGTCATCCCTTGCCTGTAGTAATATTACATTTAAAAACTGCTTGTGACACCAATGAGATATCCCTTGTGGCTCTGTGAAAGCACCAGTAGCTAGTACATGTAATGCTGTACGTACCTTTGTTTCCAAGGGCATGTGTTCTCATTGGTTTTCCCTGGGGCCTGAGGTGGGGTGCAGCAGAGGGTGTATAGCTCCTCTAGTGTTTCCCTGTCCACCCTGTATGGTTTTGCAATTTCTTTGTCATACAGTTCATGACAAGTCAAATGGGGTCTAAATGCCCTTCTTCTTCTTCTTGCCTGAGTATGTCAGCAGCAGCACCTTGAATCAAAGCCAGCTGCACATATAAGTGCAACCCATAACATTTTTCTAAGGGTAATCCTGCCTGTATTACTAAAGGTTTTGGAATTCATGGCAAAAGCGAGAACTGAGTGTACACAATTGCTTTATAACTTCCCGAATAGCTCTGCCAAGTTGGATTGGTTAATTAGCAAGTAATTCAGCTGCTTATGCATTCACTAGCATATTCTGCTATTTTTATTTGTTTTGAGGCTGTACACTAAGTAAAGAGCCATTTAACTAATAGAAAATAGCTCTATTGTGTGCACAGGTTACAGCACCATGTACACACTAGCAGCACATATTGTAGGCTTTCATGAGTGCAGACCTTAGTATTTGCATCAAAATAACTCATGATCTATAGTTGTCATGAAAAATTAAGTTTGCCACAGTACTTGTCATTCCCAGGATGTTCTAATATAGCCTATAATTATGTGCTTTCTAAATTTGAAAGAAAATATGTTGTCCTTGGTTTTACCTTATTCTTTTATTTTATGAATTGTCATAGCATTCATGATCTATCCCTTTGGAAGAAAACATTATTAAGGGGAGAAGGAAACAGTGCCAAGCATCTACAATGTCTCCTGTGTATTTTTCTGGTATTTATGACAAAGTTTTTTTTTTTTTATTCTCTGGCCTTGAAATGATGCTCTGTATTACCTTTGGTAACTATCAATTTTTACATCTAGTTATAAGCAACATATCATATTATGAATATTGTCAACATTTTAAAGGACTTGCTATTGTGAATACATGCCTTTTTATCTAAAATATTTAATGTTTTGTCTATATTATTTATTGAAGTAGCAACTTCAGTATGCTTAAGCAGTAAGTTTCCACATTACTGCATTTGGGTGACAGGCAATAAACCAAACTGTTACATTGTCTTTATACTAATAGCTGAATATAATTGTATTGTAGTGTATTATGAACCTTATTTACCATTTCACATCTTGTGGTAATATGTCTGAATTGTATTTATCATTTTATGTCTTGTGGTAATATGTCTGCGTAAGTGCAAACCATTTCATACAATTACTGCTTAGATTAATATCACCTCCTTCTTAAAGTTGGCCCTTTCATTTAAAAGAGTGCTTATCACTGTGACCTGGGACATACCGCTTTCTTACTATGCATTCTGTCTTTATTCTTTTCATTCTATACCATTGTTCTTCCTTGCCTTTTTCAACACAATTCCTAGAAATGAGATGTCATGTTCTTTTCATAATCACTTCAGTAGTTCGTAATGGCTGCTTGCAGATGAACTCCTCACTTGTTGTTCAATGCAATTCCTCATGGAATTTAAATCTTATTTCTTCATCCTATTTGCTTCCATAATCTTCATCTCAGTCTTCAGTGAGCCTTGTTCTTCTAAGGCTTCTTGTTTACTTGAATTGAATCTAATAACATTGTAGTCCATGGAGAGCACTGATTATGCCTCAATATTTGGAAAAACACAAATCAGTTAAGTATCAGAGTTGTGCATGACCCAACCTTAACAAATGTTAAGAATCCCCCTGTTTAAAGTTAGGCTTCACGTTAGGCGGTAAAATATGCCTGTACTGACCAGCAAATGACAGCAGCAGAAACATTTTTTTTTAATTAAACACAGTTAATGACAAACCAACCCTTGATGAGCATAAAGAAAGAAACGGATTAAAGTAAAGAAAAAGATCCACACTGCATGAGAACAGAGCAACAGGGGAAAAATGTGGACTATACGTAATAAAATGACATTAATTAAAGTTATTTATTTTATTTTATTTTATTTTATTTTACACTTGTTTACTGGGATGGTCTGACTGGGACAGTGCCCATTATCAGTGGTGGCCTGGGGAGAAAAGCTTCAGCCTAAGATTACATACAAAATCATCATAACATCAAGTAATAGAAATTATAATAAAAAAATGAGTGTTAACACATTTACAGGATATAAATGTAAAAACAAAAATATATACATAGCATCAAATAGAAAAAGACTTTAAACACTTGAATATAAACAAATATATGGTTGAACTTATATATGTGGAGGAACCATTAGTTAGGAAATTATGTAGGGAGAATCACTTAGCAAAGTAGTGCATAGTTAGTAATGCTTCCGTGGTGAGAGCTGCAGCAAGGAATGTAACTACTTATAGAGAAGTAGTGTTGTCAGAAGGGATATGTTAACAGAGTTAGTACATACAGCCAAATTGTATAAGTAACGCTAAGTTAATAATTAACCTGGAGTGTTACATGATACATTACTTATTTACTTCATAAAATGAATACTGATTTACATTCACTAAACAAACAACTGCTAAAGTTAAAATACTAAAGAGTCTGTGAATATCCCTGACCGTTTCTGAATAAGTCTCTGATGCAAATATTTCTTGCAGCCAGCCACTAGCCCTAATACTGTCATGCATAGGCACAGGAGTGCACTGTTATGCTTACTATAGATAACAAGAAGAACTCTATGGGACTACCTGTGGAGAAAATTGTACCAGAATCACTTGGGTGCACAAAAAGAAGCTACTATATGATGGACCCCAAATTATAGAAATGGCTAACAATATTCAGCCCTGGGAGAACTGTCAAACAGAAACACTCTTTTTTTTTTCTTTTATAGGCGGGACGTAGCTTTTTAGATGGAAAATAATGCCCCTTCCTTCCACAAGAAAACTTGGTTAACAACTCTAAACCACGTACCTGGTCACAAAGGGTTATCCCACTGGTGGACAAAGTCTGAATTCTTGAGCTTCTACCACCCGAGCTTCAGATTGCTGATGATCAGAATTCCTCCACAGGAAATCACTATCAGTGAATTGTGCCAATGGTGATTCCCTTTTTGGGAGAATTTTCCTTTCTTTGAGTTGTGCAACCATGGAGTTGGTGTACATAAGTTCAAGGGTGTGGAGGGCTTGCACCCACATCAGAGGGTGCAAGCAGACTTATCCCATTGCAAAAACACTTAGGAAAAGTGTTATTGTCAAGATGCTTTCAGATAATGCAGTTCAGAGATTCCGATCATTGGTGCATTCACTTTCGTCCACACTAGTGAAATCAGTTACAAAGCAAGGTGATTGTTTAAAAGTAAGTGGAATCAGCACTGCTATGCTGGAATAACACCAGCTGTCACCTAACATGTAAGATTAAATACCACAGACTGACAGTTGTCATGCCATTTACTCACCACATTGCCACTAGGAAAAAAATGCTATGCTGGTGAAATCCATTTGTTGGTAGTCTAGAATATAATACTGAGTGCTTTTCTAATGAAATGTGTAAATATTTCCATGTTTTTGTCTGCCCTTTGTGACATTTGTACTATTTCACTCTTGTCCTAAGTGGAAAATAAGTAAACGCAATGGGTAATGCTATGTTATGGTAGCATTTACTTCATTTGGTTGCACAGTCAAGGAGTTTTCATTTGTATTTATTATGTAAATTACAGATTTATCTAGCAAATTTTGAGTACTGATATGGCAAACTGTACATGAAAAATGAATTTTGAAGACGATGTTCAATATAATTAAAGTATATTTTATTGTTGCACACAGAATGTGGTAGTATAGGTTGGAGTACTGACCATATGACATTACATTGCTAAAATATTATTTCATTGGAGTCAGTTTTTAGATAGTATGCAGACTTAAAGTTCAGTTAGGGGGACTTCTGAAAATCTACAGATGTCACTGCTTCATTATTCTTGGGAGCTTTGTGATTTTTGGCAGAAGTACATGTAATTCTAGTAAAGATCTAAGTTTCATGTTTACTAAATAATATAATGTACTGGCCGAGTTGCAAACATAAAGACATGGCTCAGTTTGAAGACTGCACTTCTGATTTGCTCTCAAGATGCTGATTGTATGGTGTTTCTGAAGTGTTGTTGGATGGATGTTTCTTTATTTTATCTAGGGCTGTGTATCCTGAGTCATGTCTGTGAAACAGCAACTCAATCTAAAAATCATAGACTATGAATATCAGATGAATAAGTATTAAATTTTGGGCTAATTTTATCATCTCTGAGAGCCCCAGATTTGTTTCTAAATGTAATCATTTTCATTTATTAAACAAGGGTAATGTACAATGTGTTTTTTATAGTACATAGCATTTACTCATTCAAGAGAACATTTTAGATCCATAATAATTTTGCATTTATTAATTGTTACACTTGCTGTACTCAATTTAGACTTCTATAATGCAGTTTGGAATAAGCAATTAAATAAAAGAGAAGCAAAAACTGTACGTGTACATATGTAAAAAATTATAAATACTTTAATTAGTGTTTCATTTGTACATACATTTATGGTAAGGGGAGTGTGTATAAAGGAGGCAAAACTCACTATCAATATCCTTTTATTTTTAAGCAAAAGACTACTTTATCAGAAGTGTTAATTTTAATTTTTAAATATTTTTGGATATAGACTATGGACCATATTCATAAACCTACCACAACATGTACTTGAGGTGGGTATTTTCTATTCATGAAGCACCCTAACATGATTCTGCATGGTCCTCCAACATGATGACATGCAACACCATGAATGACTGGCCTAATGTCTGTGCTAATGCAAATGAGTCATTCTGGGGAGAGAGGCATATGTTAATTATCTATGTGCTGTTTCTCCATGGAATCACCAAAAGGAAACCATCTATATGGCTGAGCAACTCAAGAAAGTGCTTGACCATGTAGGTCAGCATGGCCATCCCCACCACATCACAGTTCAATTGTGAACATGAACATGAGGGAGAGCTGCCATTAGACACCAGGGCTTATTTTAAAAGTACCATAATGGCACCAGCATAGAAACAGGGATTGGAGGACCACTGAACACCACAGAGAATAGTGTGGAAAACTGTCATACCAGCACCACCATTACTACGAAGACTGGGGGTGTGGTAGGGGATGCACACTCCACAGTGCCATACCAGCACCACCATTACTATGAAGATTGGGGGGATAGGGGATGCACACTCCACAGTATCATACCAACACCATCATTACTATGAAGACTGGGGGGGGGTAGGGGATTCACACTTTACAGTGCCATACCAGCACCACCATTACTACGAAGACTGGGGGGTAGGGGATGCACACTCCACAGTGCCATACCAGCACCACCATTACTACAAGGACTGAGGGAGTAGGGGGCACACACTCTACAGTGCCATACCAGTACCACTGTTACTACAAGGACTGGTGGGGTGGGGGTTGCACACTTTACAGTGTTGCACTGGTGTTACCATTACTACGAGGACTGGGGGGGTGGGAGATACACACTCTACAGTGCTGTACCAGCACCACCATTATTACGAGGACAGGGTGGTGAGGGGGAAACACACTCTACTGTGCCGTACCAGCACCAACATTACTACAGGAATGAGGGGTACACTGGACATCATGGCAGAGTACCATAAGGTACAGAACAATGGAAGGGGGTTGAGGATGGGGGTAACCAGACACACTGTTAGGTGCTGTAATGGCACCATGCACAGTACGGGGATCAGGAGTGGGGAGTGGCAGTAGATCACCAGGGAATACATAATTGCTGTGATGGTATCAATGTTCCTATGGGAATCAGGGGTGGGGAAACACTGTACACCAAGTATGAGTTTGTAAAGTGTTGTAATGGTGCTAACCTTGCAATGGGAATAGGTCGATGCACTAAAGACCAGAGAATACTTCTTAAAGTGTCCTAAGGCACATACATTAATACAGGAATAGGGAGTGTTGAAACTGGCAGACACCAAAGTTTACACTTAATCTCCATAATTGTACCAATATTAGTATGGGGATTGGGGGTGGGGAACTGCTACACCACCAGGTCTAACTGTTGTAAAATGCCATAGTGGCAATAAACTCTTACAGGGTGGTGGAACCATGGGGAGTAGGCATTGCTACAGGGGCAGTAGTGTGTGTGTGTGTGTGTGTGTGTGTGTGTGTGTGTGTGTGTGTGTGTGTGTGTGTGTGTGTGTGTGTGTGTGTGTATGCAAGAGTCATTGGAGTGGGGAATTCCTACACAATCAGCAGGGTACAACAGTGATGTACATGAGATCCATGATCTGCACATTGTGGTAATACCTATGATTAAGAATACATGCAAATGAGCTGATAATGAGGTCTGACCTCATCATGGCTAACATGTTCCTGAATCACATTTGGAAGTGCCATGCTAGGAGGGCCTTTAATTAATTTCTGGGTGTAACAGTTGTGTCCAGAAAACTTTGCTACATCACAGAAAGCAACTTTGTGTGAAAAGCAGCCATGCACAGGTTGTGTGCAATGCTGTAAAGCAAACATGCAGATTAAGAACCTCAGTCGATCTTCGTATATCTTAATGATGGTATGATGAACATACATGTATAATAATGGTGTAAAACAATGGCAGACTGACGTGGAAATGGATAAATGCAAGCAGCAGAGCTGCACTCATTGTATATTTGCACACAGCCAAATGCTCATGTTCACACTGGGTAAAGTGGTAAACAATTTTAGAAGTTGCCAGGCTCTTCTTACTGCTGCCATGCATGATGGTGAGTGACATCACCCACAGAGGAGCAAGGTCATCTGACCATGCTTATCATTTCATGGACTCCATGGCATCAACATTATGGACTGGTACCATGTTCATAGTGACAACATTCAAGAAATTGTAAACATGTGCTGGCCTCATCTATAGCCCCATGGGAGTCAGGGAGTACCTGTCCCAGTGGATACTAAGGCATGTGTGGCTTTACATATATTAGCAACAGCAACCTATCAGTGATATAATAGAGACACAGTGGGGGTATCTCTGTTTCTCAGTGCTAAGCTTCAGCATGGGAGGAGCATATGTGGTTCTAAAATACCCCAGAGGAAAGAGACAATACTGCTATTTCTATAGCATAGCCGATTTTACTGAGGTAGACTATAGAAACATTGAAATAAAGGACCACATTGTGAACTGGGAAGAATGTATGTGAACCATAAAAGGTATCAGTCCATCAACTGCCAGATGGTCTGTAATGAACAGAGTATCACCTACAATGTATGTGTGTTTGCAGGCTGGCAAGAATCATGGCTCCCATATATGGCACATCTGTGACCTGTAACAATGGTTTGCATGGGGTTATCTTCCCACAGGGGCATTTTGTTGCCAGATATGCCCTGGATAATCTGGTTCTTGATATCCATAAGAAATTCACAAAAATGAAACAAACTGTTGGTACAACTGAGCAAAATTGCAAACAAGAAACCTTATTTTACATGTGTGTTGGCTGCTGAATGTACATTTTCACTTTCTGGATGTATCTAGTGATCCCCACAATGCTGCAACTTCTAGGTGGTATGCTGGTGCGAGTGGGTTCTGGAGAGACACAGCCTCTGCAGTAGTTCCAGCACTGTGGTTTGGTCTCCTGGACATGTCCAGAACATGCATGTAAGAGGATTAAGTATCCCATGCATGCCCCTGTCTATGACAGCTGTTTCTACCAGGAGTTGCACTGTTTGTAACTTGACCCTGGCTAGATGCCGGTGTGATGCATGACTGTGTGACATCTCTAGGCGATATGCCACCATGATGAAGGTCATGAGCACAAAGAAAAATTCTGCTGGGTGTAGACACCTCCAAAACAGATGTTGCTGAGAAATTGCCAGCACTGCTGCAGTGGGATCTTGGCAATCTATAGTCACTTCCTCAAACATCTGTGGATGTAGACATCTCCATGGACAGTTCCTAATTCCTGGTAGGTGAGCTAGAGAAGACATTAAAGGTTCTAATATTTGATTTAGTCAATGGAAGGAATCACACATATGGGATATACACTCCTGTTGGTCATTATGCATACCCTGGATCACCCTCAATATTACTGATATGTCCATGGTGGTACTAGCCTGTGATTCCACAACATCCCTGGACATCAATTAGGGTTACAGTTTCTTCCCAGACACAGTCAGGATAGGACTAGTCAATTGCAAGTTTAGAGTAACATCTTATTACCCACACAAAAAAAAAAATGACCTTACATGTGGATGCTAATGTCCCAGCAGATGCATTACTCTGTTTCTTCTCAGACTGTTTTTAGGCATTGGTCAGGATGGTATGGAAAACAGTGGCATTATCAGCCTTGTTTCTGCATAGCCTTTCCAAATACTAACATCACTACCATCTTGCTGGATCATATAGCATGTTTTTGTGCCTGACAGTTATACATCTGTATCTATTCTCTTTAAGTAATGCCAGGCATGCATTTTTACTGAGCACATATCCATCACAAAACAATCACATAATTGCAACTGACTGCTACTTCTGCTGTTGCAAATATGCTGATGATTGAGATAATGTGCACTGTATGCAACACTAACATGGCATTGATTAGACCTCTGAGTTTGAGATTATGAGTGGGGCTCCCATTAGGCTTAACAATCTTGCACCCCATCAGTTGCTGTTGACTTACAGCCCCCCTCTCAATACACCTTGACCAACACTTTTAAAAGTACTGACAAACATATGCCCCTTATTGTCAAGAGGTTGACTAACAGATAAATCCAGCTGTAGTACAAACGATTGGAGTTGTAAGAAGCAGAACTTACCTTATAAAAGCCAATATATTTTTGCTGAAGAAAACTTTCTTTTCTAACTCACACTATGTAGGAATCAAATTCAGCTCCTGAGTTTTATTTCCATAGTAGTATGAAGCTCTGGGCCCGTCCTTGAGCTAATATAGTATAGATTAACTGGCTGAGAAAGATGATTAAGATAATTAGGACTTAACACATCACTGTTTATGTCACTCAGTTTGCTTGATGAAAACACACGCTATCATGCAGCAGCCAACTCTATTTCATGCACGGGTCTATATCGAATTACCGAACGCTTAGAAAAGTGAACGCTGATTCATTGACCAGATGTAAACAAAAGCTTATGATCTCGAACACTCAGAACAGCAAATTGTTTCCCAGGGAAAAAAAAATCGCTGTTTCAAGAAACACACACACAACACACGCACACAGTAACAAGGAAGGCAAAATACCAAAGGCAGCCAAGCAATTTATTTCCCAGGGAAAGAATTTGCTTATATGCTGCTTCGCGCTATCAAGTTCGATCAAGATGCATTCAAAAGAATGCATCTTCGATCAGTTAATAGGGAACCTTCATGCACAGACCTGAATCTCTTTGGGCAGCACTGTGAACATGCCATTCATGGCCATGTTTTCAAGGCTGAACTGCAGTTTCATATTTAACAAATGTACATTAAGTCACTGTAGTGCCAGATTTCTTGGCAGTAAACACAAAGACAGATTTCACACCTTAAAGTGCCCTTTTTAACTGGGTTTTCCATGTGTTGCACAAATGAGGTGCCTGTTGATGCATGTTAGTGCATAGTAGGTGAGACAAGTACAAATTCTTTTCCATTTTCCCAGAAATTCTTCAAGGTGAGACATCATGGCTGGAGAGTGCAGAGTGCTGTGAGGAGGAGTCAAAGGTATTTCTTTACATCCTTCATAAGGACTACAGCCACAGGCCTATGCAAGAAAGCTATAAAGGGCCTCAGTATAACACTGAAGACTGGAATAGTTTAGCCACACAGTCACCCATGCAACTGGCATCAGACACATGGGGGAAGAGTGCCACCACCATTACAGTAATAGGAGGTGCCACTGTCCTGATGTCTTTGACAATGAGAGGATGTAAGTTTAAGAGGAGGTACCCACCTATGTACTATAAGTAGAACTTACGTTAGCTACACATTTAAGCTGGCACTGCATGCTATCCATAAATCTTACACGGTGCCCTGTTTCTGTCTATATGCTCTGAAGATATCAAAGCCAGTAATCAGCACAGCAGAAGACTGTAGTGCCAAACAGAAAACTGGGGTAAGTAGACATGCTTCCTTCTAACTCTCTTGCATTTAATAATAACAGCAGTTGGGATTATTTCCCAAAATGTATGCCTATCATACAACAGTATGACTTCTGTCATTACTTCCCAAGTTCAAAGGTAGAAGTATGACTGCTCAATGTTATTTGTTATGTGTGTTTGTGCATCAGTTGTCATGTATGTGCATCCCTCTTGTAAAGTCTGTTTACTAACCTTCAGGTGACAACAACAGCTCCATCAACAGCACCATCATCAGAAGCAGCCAGCACGTCGGGGTCCCAGCCTGCCACAGTTACGTATACACCCCCTTCTCTATCTACACAGCCTGTTTGATGTGGTTCAGCAATGGATGCTGGTACAGTTGTACCTGGTGTTAGCAGTGCCAGTGGAGATGATTCTTTTGTCACCCATGAGCAGCTGGCAGACACTGTCAGGGAAATTATCTACAGGGGGTTGGCTGCCCGAGTCAGCCAAATGGAGATCTTCTTTTCAGAACTCATTGAGTTAAATACCTCTCAACTGTCCAGATTTTTGCAGAATGTCCAGATTTATGCCTCATGTTTTTGGTCCATTCCTCACAAACTCTGTGGTTTTCTGGATTTTTGTGGCAAATCAGTGAGAACCGAATTCACTAAATATTAACAAGCATTTGAGTTTCAGACTTCATATTCTTCAGAAATACATGGTAATGCAAGACCTTTTATTCTAGCAACTAAGTATGTAAGTGCAATATTTAACAGTTGTCCCATTTTTGGGCTTTGCCCCCCATTATTTTTGACTTTGTCCAGATTGTTTGTACTAAGAGGTTGAGAGCTACTCAGTTCTCTATGCAGCACTGCCACCATCTGAGATAGGACCCAATGGTGATGGTAATCAGGGTGATGAGTCTCACTAGGTTTTAGCTTGCAGAGACAGCAGCTGTGAATACCCCATCCTATCCCCCAGCCTAGTGTTGTCCTACCATTTGTGTCCATGTCCATCCCTGTTGGTTGTTTAATCCTCCCTCAGCATTGACTTTTTTCTGTCTGATGTCACCTTCATAATTGTCCCCCCCCCATTTTGCTGCCACACACGCACCTTGTCAGTCACATCTGTCTTCCTCTGATACCTAACCTAGCCCTCTTACATTCCTCTTACTTTCTTTACTTCCTTCTCTTCATAAATGTACAATGGGCACTGTCCCATGAAAAAAAAACATTTCCATTCTTCCCTACCTCAATCCTGTACATTCTTTAATTATTTATCTTCTGTTCTACACTCTGCTCGCTTCCTCTTTTCATCTCTTTTCTATATTCCCATATCCAATCTTTAATCTGGTAAAAAAAAAAAGAAAAAAAGAAAATACACCTCATACATGGCCATGTAGGGTTTAAAAATCACTAATCTTTTCTGACCATACTGTGGGTGATAGGTTTTGAAGAGCACTGTTGGTGCCCATATACAACCCATGAGGACTGGCACTGGTCATTGTATAGCAATAATTAAGTACAACCACTGTCATGGACTACATATATTGAACTCAGTTGCCTTTTGTTGTGCAGATAAGTTAAACAGCATTGTACAACACTGTGCAAGTAGAAAAATAGGGCAAATCTCCCTGCTTTAGTATGACTGTTTCCATGGGAAAGCTTGTAAGTGAAATGCTTGCTAGAATTCATAAAATAGAAGGTTAAAGCCCCTTTGTAATGGCTTGCACTTTGTGTCTTTTAATCTTCCATTTTGCAAGTGTGTAACCATCACCTGTTATTTACTAAAAATGACATCATAAGTATGACCACTTCCATTGCTCAGCTTGTAAATTAAGTGCTTGTTAGAATGTCATTGAAAACAATTGAGGGTTCAAGTTCCCTTAGGAGTGTATGTGTTTTGTATCTTGGTTTATGTCAGTCTGCAAATGTGTAGCAGTTAGTGGCTATGTATTACACTGACAGTTTTGGTGTGATGGCTTGCATAGCTAAGATATAAGTAAAGTCCTTCCTAGCATGTCAGTGAAAGGGGTTGAGTGTTTGAACCCTCTCAGGGTTGTGTCAGTGTTTTTTTGTTCATGATATTCACATTGTAGTGTAGGTACAATGATTAAACTATGCTGATGTCTTAACTACTTTTCATCTGTATATTTCAGTGATCTTTTGTACATCACCCACCATGTCTGTTTTTACCTGTCTTAACTTCAATTACCTGGAATTATTGATATCTGTGTGTGTGTGTGTGTGTGTGTGTGTGTGTGTGTGTGTGTGTGTGTGTGTGTGAGTGCGTGTGTGTGTGTGTGTCTGTGTATGTGTGTGTGTGTGTGTGTGTATGTGTTTGTGCTATGTCTCATACCCTTCCCATCCTCTTCCATATCCCTGATTGTGTCACTTCCTCCCTTTGAAGTATTGTCTATGCTATGTTTGTTTCTGTGGGACAACTACCTCTACCCTCCAACTATACCAACCATAAACATACTGCCTTCAATAATTTTCACAAGTATCTTCTTTGCATATATATATCCTTTGGTGAAAAAAACAAGCATTATGACCAACTGTGAGTGCAGGTTCGCTCTGAGTACCCATGAGCTTGTGCTCGATGGATGAGTGCTACTACTGGTCATACCTCCCTGTCGTAGCACCTTGGTTCAACTCAATCTTCCCACAGTTTCATCTGTGACTGTGACAAGAAGCTGTTCATCATTCACACTTGCCTGACTGAATACATTCGTAACGAGCCTTGGGCCTTGTCATGCATACATAGTAAATAGACTCAGACTAGCCACAGTTGTGGACAATGTTTCTGAATCCATGGGTATTCTTAATTGCACAAATATGATTTGTAGTATTATAGCCATTAAGCTGCTGCAATTTTGTTTTACATTTTGAATATAAGTAGGTGAAATGTAAATATCTTAAGAAATGATTGTATTCCACAGAATGATATAGGTACATTTTTTTTCAAACCAATGCTATTTTCTGTTATTGAAAGATAAATCTATATCACTTAAATTTATGTGCTGTTATCTGTGTATATCTTAGATTTCTAGCCAAATAATTAATAAAATATTATTTCTGCTTTGAAAAAGAGGACAATAAATTAATGGCCTGTTATTGTAGTCGACTGAAAAAATATATACTTAGATGAATGTATTTAAGTTAAAAAATGTAATTGGTAGAATTTATGTATTTGTGCTGCTCTTTTTTGAAGCAAATTTTTTCAGGCTTGGCCAAGGAATCACTCAGGTACATGAAAAGTTACATTATTGATTTATTGGCTGGAATTCAAAACATTTTCCCTTCACTCAAATAAACTGCTGGACCAAAATGAGCAGTTTACATAAATATGAGAAATGCAATTCAGAGACATGATTACCGTCAATAATTAAATACCTCATTATCAGTTAAGTTGCATGTCTATGAACCACGTGGAGGTACCACTAGCACTTATCAGCACTTTCCTGTAGTAATCATCTGTGGCTGCCCATTTATCACATTGACACAGACATCCACTACATTCACTCTATCACACACATGCACAACAGTCTCACACAGACACCCATACACACACACATGCACACACACACACACACACACACACACACACACACACACACACACACGCACACACACACACGCACACACACACACGCACACACACACACACACACACACACACACACACACACACACACACACACACACACACACACACACACACACATTTATTGATGTGTATTTACCAGGAAAGTCTAATTGGGCAGAATTGGTAGAATTGGTAGAAATTGTTAGAAATTTTTTGGTAGAGGCCAGGGGAAAAAAGCTACTCAAAAATTTAATGATATTATAAAGCTATGAATTAATATATGTGATGAAAAACAAGTATTAGCTAGATATATACAGAATAATAATGATGTATATTCACATTTTGAGGCTATTCTTTGATAAGGGGTACAATCATTGTAGCAGGCTTGAGATTTGCACAGGTGAAAATTCATGGTATGGATATTAGGCAGCAAGATTATAAATACAGTTAATCACATCAGATTGAAGAACAGTAGTGTGAATAAAGAGTAAGCATTTATGAATGCAAAACAGAATATAAGGTCAAAATATTAGTTGTTTATGAAGAATATAATGCTAGAAAGTAGAATGATGGCAATACATTAAAAGACTGTTCATATGAAAGATATACGGTTATTTAAAAGGGATAGGTTGAAATAGTTAAAAGAAGCAAAGATGATGTTGGGGTAGAGCAGAGTTTGAGAGTGTGAAAGTGAGGAAAGGTATGTATTTGTGATAACTGGACATAAGTGGAGTGATCATAGGCTTTATATCATGGAGAAGTGCTGATAAATATGAGAGTTATTTGTTGGGAAACAGGTAGAAGGTATGAAATATAGTGCTTTCAACTGGGACTGGTAAATTTTCAAAGCCACGAGTTAGAAAAAAATTGTCAGTGCTGGTTTAAAGCTCTGAATCATAGTTACAGAATTAGAATACAGGGTGTTTCTGGCAGATGTTTGAACTTTGCTGAAAGAGATGAGTTTTCATCATTAGATTGAAGAGGTAGGTCTGTTGGGATGACAGTTATGAAGGGTAGTGCTGAGAACTGGGCAAACTAAAGGTTTATGTTATTATGTTGCATACACACACACACACACACACACACACACACACACACACACACACACACACACGCACACATGCACACACACACATACACACACACATACACCATACCACTACTACCCATCTACTAAACTCCCTGACATTAACCTTCAGTGCACTCTATCCCATTAGAATTAATGGGGGGACTTGGCATTTTGGTTGTATGAATTAAAAAAACTGGCCATGCTAACTTATGCACCAGAGTAATTTTTTGAATCACTTGCATATGTAAATCCCTTCCTGTAGGACTTTCTGTAGGAGAGCACATGGCTAATTAGTATAGGCTGCTCCCCCAGATTCCCTTACTAGCATTTAGCATGGCAGTGGAAACAGCCTGATGAGGTCATTCTATTGTACAGAAATGACTGCTGCCAGTGGTTTTCTGGCTGTGTTAGAGCTTACTACTGGAGATAGCCCTTTATGAATCCTAGCTATTGTTTCTTATATTAGACTTTGCAAAAGTAAAAAGAGCTAACTAGATAGATACAAGAAAAAAACAGATATAACTGTCTAACCACAAACATTATGTGTGCATAAAAACTAAGTTAATGTATGTGTGCATAAAAACTAAGTTATTTACAGCTCAGAAAAATGTATAAAATATATAAAATAGAAATGTATAAAATGTATAAAAATGCATAAAAGTAATCTACAAAAGTGTGCAGGTCTGCACTTTAATATATTCCTAGCTTACTTCATCCACTGTTTTCTGTATTTTTGTGTGTGTTTTTTTTTTCTACTGGTTTTCTTTGTAAAAACATTTTTAGGGGTTTGTAAACATAAAAACTGCCATGACAGGTGTTTTTCTTTCTCACAACTGTAAAATACTGCCATTTTTTTCTCTGAGCTGTAAATAACTTATTTTTTATGCACACATACATATGGATGGATGCTTATTAGATGTTATTCCACAGATATATATTTTTATTTATAGTGTTCTAATTAGATAATGTTTATTGTTCGATAGCTTTGTATGCTTTTTCTTGTATCTATCTAGTTAGCTCTTTTTACTTTTCTACCTATGTATATGATTCTAGTTCTTGTCAGAGACCTGATGAAGGCTTTATTGCATTAGTTAGCTGAAAGTGATTTTAGTTTAAAATTCAGTATTTTTATATGTATGCCATGCTTTTCTTAATATCTGATTTTGGAATGTGAGTTGCAAATCGATAGGTAGTGTTTTCCGTAAATAGTATTTAGTTTGATCTAATCAGTAGTAGTGTGTGGGGGTGGGTACTTGCTGTTCGTAAATGCACTTTTTATGGCCCTACTTATATTGTTTGTCTGGAATAGGCTGGCTTAAAATAAAACAATGCATATATTTTCCACACCTACTTCTAAGTGTATAAAAGCTGATATGTTTAACACTGGGAAGTATTTCAGCTTTTTGTTACTGAGGACCGCTTGTCTGTGATGAATAAAAGATTGTTGCTTTGGAACACTACATGACTTTCATGATTTTTGGAAATTATTGTGACCAAGGTCATCAACAAAGTTTTAAGACTACCAGTTTTCTATTTTTTTTATTTTTTCCTCAACACTTATGTTGGAGAGGTTGGAACTAGACAGATTCCTGTGCTTGTTCATGATTTTGATTATTTTTTTTTTCATATACCAAAGCTTAATACTAATTTCGCAGATACAAAAACTGTAGATAAATAGCGATTACTTTTTTTTTCAATCTTCCTTCATGTCATGTCGAAGAACACAAGCTCACACTATTACACTTAATTCAATTACTGTCTCATATTTAACTAGATCACCATATCAGTACATGTCACTGTTCAACATTAATAGTTGTTTGTTTAGACTTTTGTAAAATATAGTTTTCTTCCTCAGTTTATAGAAATATTAAACTTTCATACATAAAGTGTTCTAAAATTGCGTATATCAGTGGGAAATATTAAACCCTATTAACTACATATGTTGTACCATTTTTTGTATATTGCACAAAACAAGCATATCCAGCCAGCACAGCAGAGATTTCCACTTAAAATTATGTTTATTAAAACAAAAGTTAAAAACAATAAAGCAATAAAAGACACAGTAAAGATGAGAGCTTTCACGCCTATCACAGGCTTTTCCTCAAATCTAGTACACAACACTTAAAGCATTCTTTAAATACTCACTTACAAATCAGGGCAGGGTAGAACTCTAGATCTCAGCGCAGGTCTTAAAGGTACAGAACAATTTAAGCCTTTCCCAAAGTGAGCATGTAGTTTTAAAATCCATTTTGTTTCTGCACACTCGGTCTTTGTTTTAGTATCACCTCTCCTAATGTTAGGTTTAATCAGCTCTAATACTAGAAACATAAATTTATGAGAAGGGTCAGCAGCTGTAACATGTCTAGCAAGGGCATTGATGATATCTTTAGAAACCTATTCACTTTACCAACATAGGATCATAGGATCATAGGAAGTTACTAGGCTATTGGCCCTGAGGCCCTTATAAGCCTAGCCAAGAGTTTAACCCATGTATAGACAAATCAGCACCTGATGCCCCTGTCCATCAGGGATATGGGTGGAATCCCAGGGATGTATTTCTATTTCCTAACCAGTTATCCAGGTTGTGCTTAAAAAGGGGTAAAAGGTACTCTGTTTGACATTGAGAGGGAGTCTATTCCACAGATGGGGAGTCTCTGGGACACAAATCTGTCCCGCCAACAAGTCCTACTGATGTCACAAACCAGGTCGAGGCCATGTGTGTGGGTTACTCAAGTGGAACTTGACTTGCTGATATGCAGCAGTCCCATCAAGGCGGGGTCCGAGATCGCCTTGTATGCCAGATAGAGGTCACCTCTGAGAAGTCTGTATAAAACAGAGTAGAGGGATACGGCTTTTAGCCTATCTGTATATGGTAGATTTTTAATGCCCTGGATTCTCCTGGTCAGTAACCTCTGTGGTCTCACCAGCTGCTGTATGTGCTTTGCGAGGTACATGCCAAATGGGGGTCTTATAAGGGAAGAATACAGGGATGTTATGACCTTCTTGTCCCTGGATGAGATACCCTTACTTATGAGGTGGGCCATGTAGAAAGCTTTCCATACAATGGAAGCAACATGGTGGTCAAAAGTCAGGTTGCTATCAAACGGGGTGCCCAAATCCCTCACGACTGACTGCATGCTTAGGGTGTTATTATTAATGTAATAATTTGTGAGGATGTCACTCTCCCCAAAGGGGATGTATAGTAGCATTCACAAATCTTGCAGGCAGCAAGACACACTAAATTTGTGCTTCTACAGTCTGAAAAAAGTTAAAATAGTAAATATGCCCAGTCACATTATTCTTGTAACTATCAGTACTATTCAGATATTTACTCATGTTACACGTTACAAGATTTTCATGGATATGTCCCTTTCCTCCTTACCTTACCATTTTAAGTTTTTTGTGAATGCTACTATGTTGGTAAAATGAATAGGACCCTAAGGGATAGGATATGTGAGCACAATAATGATATTTCTAAGAAAGATATCAGAAATACCCTTGCTAGACATGTCTGCATATCCTGTCGGTTCTTACTTATTTTTTGTATATTGTCGAAAAGTTTAATTAATTTTCTTACTCTCAGTAATAATAGCTATTAACGCTAGAACATGATGTGAGTCTAAAGTATCTACTAAAAGAACCCAAGTCCCACATACTCGAAGACAGCCATCTCACAACAGGGAACGCAAGTGTCGTGTATCTGACATGGCCAGCCCCTCATATTCAGACTGAACCACATGTTTAGTTGAGGTGTGGCAGATGTGTAGAGTAAGTGGAGTTGCCACACCTCAGCTGAAATTTAGCAACTACAGGAAGAGAGTGGAAGAGAGTTGGAATGCAAGTTAGAGTTTCATTTTGTGACTGGGAAGGAGATTTAGGTTTAAGTAGAGATAAGATTTTAGTATAGTTATTAGGAGGGGAGTTGAGTGGGAGGGGGGTCAGTAATTAGGGACTTTAGATTCCAGGATGGGGGAGTGGCTATGCCCCCCATTCTGGCTTATTATGCAGATTAATCCTAACCTAACCTTGCCCCTAGTCCTGACACTAGCCATACACTTGACCTTATAAAAACCCTTTCTGTAATACTACCACTACACAAGACAGCTCAGACACTCAAAATGCTCATATGCATATACCCATACCCATACAGTCACACATACCACACTAAACGTATTTCCTTGTTTAACACTTTATCTAACCTTAACTCACAAACACTTGTACATACATACAAATCTAAGTCTTACTGTAATGTTAAACCAGCAAACAATTGTACACACACTAAATCTATTCTCTTACCTACGCTTTACTGCATGTGGAAAAAGTCATGTGCACACACACACACACACACACACACACACACACACACACACACACCCATGCAGACACTCACACTTCTAATACATACCCACTTAACATGCAGTCAGTAAGAACACTGCTCAATCTGCCATTCACATCACACACCAGCATGCACTTCCCACTGTTAATGAAATGTAGTGCAACTGTTTATTGTTATATTAACTTATGTCAGTATTACCTTTTATTTTTAACTAATTTTGTGAAACTCAGATATACTCATGATGTTAAAATGAGTGAGACCAATCATTTTTCATTATTAAATATTGTGTGATAGAGAAATTTCGCAGGACTTAGTTGCTCTGATAGTACATCCCATTTGTTTAAGAAAAAAAATCATCAGTTAAGTATATTCAAATGTTTTGTGCAATATTGACACCATTAACCAGCACCTCTGACATAGAAAGATGAAGCACTCACTACAACCCTGGTGAGTGGAGTTTGATTGGCATCTTGGGTGCCTGCTGAATCTAGTGAGTAGGAAAAGGAAAGATGAATCATTGCCTGATTGCTTTTTCCAGGGGTAGGGTATGGTCATGTTCTACGGGAAATTTTGCTTCTTCTGCCATAGTGGTGATGCCACAGTCATGATCATAAACTGGAGGTAGCTAGGCAGGTGTACCAAGATACATCACCAGTTATGTGGAATATTTCCCTCCTGGTGCTATTACATGTCCATCTAGGTGATATTGCTAAGCCTGTCAGTGGGAATTAGGGTTTAAATACAGAAGAATTTTTAGGTTACAGTATTGAGGCTTATTAGAGTGTGTGTCAACTTACACCCCTTGGCACCAACACATGGTGATTTGGACTCCTGTGAATACATCTCTCCCAGAATGTAGGCCTTTCCAACATGGGTAACACAGGGAAGCCATCAAACATAGGGAGCAATTGAAGATGGGAAGTATGTGGGAGATGACTTCAGAGGCGCCTGAGGCTATTGGTAGCAGTCCTATAATAATAATAATAATAATAATAATAATAATAATAATAATAATAGCTTTTCATAAACCTATGGTAATAGCTCATTACAGACTCAATTGTGAAATCTTACTGTAGAAAGTTAATTATTGAATTAACTTTGAGATGTTACTGGACAGCATACAGAAAGGCTCACTGTAATGTGAAAGTCTTAATTTGGAGGTGGCCATATGCCAATGTGGTAGTCTGTTTGAGCAGCTAATGCTAATTAATCATGTGCTTCCCTTGACATGTTGGCAGCTTCAGACAAACTTGGTTATTTTTTTACACTGGGAAGAAAAAAGATGGTGTGTAGATATATATATATATATATATATATATATATATATATATATATATATATATATATATATATATATATACATACATTAATCTCTATGGGTTGGTCACAGCCCGCACAGTGACTTCAGATACTTATAGCAGAGCTATGAGGTGTGTATATATGTAGAGAAATTTGTGTGCATATCTATAGGGGCATGAATATGACTAATTGTGTGTGTGTGTGTGTGTGCGTGTGTGTGTGTGTGTGTGAGTGTGTGTGTGTGTGTGTGTGTGTGTGTGTGCCTATGTATGTATGTGAGTGCATGTGTGTGTGTGTGTATTTGTGTGTGTGTGTGTGTGTGTGTGTGTGTGTGTGTGTGTGTGTGTGTGTGTGTGTGTGTGTGTGTGTGTCTCTCTCTCTCTACTGATATCTCCGGAAGCCGGTTCTTTGTGTGTTGGGAGGGCAAGCAAATGAGTGTAAGAGTGTTGCCATGACTGTCAGCAGGTCAGTAGGTACAAACTTTTTTTGTGGGATCATTTGTGTGAGTATGTTTTGGAGGGGTTCCTGTGGTACTGTAGCACATAGGCTGAAATGGAAACCACTAAAACGGTCAGGTCTGACAGTACAGTATTTGATTCAGAGGCTTAATAATTAACCACTATTGAGGTGTGCAGCTTTATCCTGTCACTGAATGTGAGATGCTTATTTAATAACCCACATTAACAAATTAGTGTGAGCAGAGAGCAGACTATCGTTTGGTCATCTTTCCTAACAAAACAATCTGAATTCTGAAACTTATAAAACATATTTAAGGAGAATACAGGATATAAACACATTGTCCTTTATGGAGTGACTTAAAGCCCTATCTCTAGACTCTGTCTCCTACTGGTTGCTGAGGGATGATCTATGCCTGGCATACAAGGCATCCATGGATCTAGCTCTAATGGATCTTTTACACATCCACAAAATGAATATCATCAAAATCACTAGATCCAAGGATTTAAATTTTGCTTGTGACATAAATGCAACATTTTGGTGTGAGCAGTATGTGTCTCAGAGGATCCCCATGCTCTGGAGCAAGTACCCCATCCATATGAAGCAGAGTCCATCGCTAACCCTATAAATGTTACCTTGACCAATGGATAGGAAATTGGAAATTCATCCCGGTCTGGTCCCTATGTTTCTGATAAACAGAGGCAGGCAGTAATGCAAAAACTAACATGCCCCTCCCCACACACATAACCTCTACAAACTTCCTAACTGACATACCCTCCTCCTAATATAGGCACTGTTGGTCATTAGCGTAGTACATACCCACAAACTCATGAACCTATGTATGATATCTACCAAATATCTTTGTTTTTCCATTTGGGATATGCAAGGATCTAGTCAAAATATTGTTTCTGTTTTGGCTACAGTGTGAAAATTATTTTATAAATGTATCTATTTTACTAAATTATTCTGTCTTCAGTTTGTGACTTCTTCACCGTGTTTGTATTACCTATTGTAAATAATAAATTGGTTACTTATTTCCATATTGTAATGGTAAATGTTCATCTTATGAGTTCCAAGATATCAACATTTTCCCTTTGTTATGTTTTCCTTTATGGGAATTTTTAAATAAAAAATAAAGTAATATGAAATATGTTCAGTCAGTCTTTTGTAACTCATTCTCTCCAATAGAGCTCAGTAAGTTTGTACTGTGACTTCCAATGGGAGGAGCCTAAGGGCAGGGTTCACGAATCCTCCATGTAAGACTTAATAAGTCTTACATGGAGGCTGCATTTGAACAGTATGATGTCAGCGATCCATGAATATTCATGAGGGAACGCTGACTCATCAGTAACTCTTACACAGACTGAGTATGAAAGCAGGGGCGTGTCCGACTGCTGAGCAGTCTAAATGTTCACGCCCCTGCAAGTTGTTACAAAGCACAATGTCAGCACACAACAGCAAGGTCGCTCAAATGTACTTGCACCCAACAGCACACTCCCTGACACTGGAAACTCCAATCAAAGTTATAAAACGTAAAATATTAATGTTTTATTTTTAATCCACAATATAGCTGCCTGCATACCTCTCAGCCTCTTAGAATAAGAAATCTGGACAAAGCCATTAAAATATGGTACAAATAGGGACATGTTTTAAATATTGCTCTTACAAATTAGAAAGTTGATAGAATAAGAGGTTTTGCATTAGTATGCATGTTATGTATGATATGAAGTCTAAAACTCAAATGTCTGTCATTATTTTCTAACTTCAATCTTTAATAATTTGCCAGAAAGCCACAATTTTATGAAAAATGGACCAAAAATATAAGGCAAAAATTTGGACATTCTGCGAAATTCTGTACAGTTGAGAAGTATGGCTGCCCGTATTTGCGCGTGTGTGTGTGGGTGTGCCCATTGCCTAACCACAGTTAGCAATTGTGACAGCGAATAGCATATAAGAATTAATTATTCAAAGGCTGCCAAGTAGCAGTAGTGTAATGGTAGAGTGTTAGCCCAAAGAGTAGGCATTCAAAGTTCAAGTCCCACCACTACCCTTCTTATTTTTTCATGTCCCAAATCAGTATATGACATAATACCTGACATATATGATTAAAATATTATAAAAAGCAGTGAAATGGCCAATTTATTATTGAAGAAAATATATATTTTGAAGGCTCCAGATTTAAGCAGTGCTCTACCCAGCTAAATAGGGTTGCCCAAAGTTTAGCAGTGCTTTATCCAGTGCAATGTGTATGTGCAGACGTGCGCGCCGTGCCAACCGAGGCACTGTAGGGGCACATATCCTACACAAGGGTATCATACAGACAGATGCCTGTCATCTGATTCATGCTGTATAGCAGTAAGCCGACTATGGCATAGTCATCCACATGTACTATACTTACTATCCCATCAGTACCACATAGGTGGTAGCCCTCAACATGTATGTTGGGTACCAATGTGTACATACAGCCTCATGTTATGTCATGTGTCCCTTGGTATCCACATATCCATATGTATTGTGGAGTTCCAAGGTGTGTCACATGAGACATTAGAGGCCTGGATGCATATCCACAAGGCGGTTGTACACCTATAAAGACTGCCTATTATTGTCAGTTGTTGTGTATGAACATGTCTGACATATACCCCAGGCGTATACCCTCACTCACACTACTGTTAAGTAACTGTAATGGGTGTGTGTGGCACAGATGACCCTGGCCACGGATCACGACAGTGGATGGCTCTGTCACATACATACATATGTGACCTGTGATCTGAGAAACAGCGGCACAACCTGTCAATGGTAACAAATGTATTCATGTAGTATGCAGGCGTCACACCTATGTACTGATTAAGGGAACATGTACACATATATATTTGCCACACAGATACCTGATGTGTGCAATGCACTTACTGTTGTAATCATAATATGTCATAACATAGTAAAAGCAAAACCCACACTGCATTGTCCAAGAGTGACACACACAGAGTTAGCACTTACAAGATTCAAACCCCTACCTAAGTATGTTATGACACTAGAGAGAGAGAGACGCATTAGTGCAGCATGCTATTTGCTTTACTGGGTGGCTTCCCTTCTCCGTCTGTATTTCTAGGGTGGTGACATCATCAGTCTTTCCAAAAAGGAATATACATCTTTAGTGTGTTTTCCCAGTCTTCAAAAAGGCCACTCCTTTCAAACAGAATTGCACACACAGTCAGCACTTACAGGATTCAAGCCCCTATCTACATATGTTATAATACTACAGGGACATGCATTAACACGGCACGCTATATGCTTTACTGGGCATTTTTCTACACCTGCTATACTTGTAGGATGCTGACATCACCAGACTTTCCAAAGAAGAATGTAGCTCCTTCATTGTGTCTACAGTCAAGACACTCCTCTCAAAGGATCTGACACACATACACAACACCCCCCCATACACACACACACACACATTCAGTATTTGCAGGTTTCAAACCTCTACTTAACTATGTTATGATACTACAGAGACAGGCATTAACACGACATGCTATATACTTAACTGGGCATTTGTCTCCACCTGCTATACTTGTAGGATGCTGACATTACCAGACTTTCCAAAGAAGAATGTAGCTCCTTCATTGTGTCTACAGTCTACAAAAAGGCCACTCCTCTCAAAGGATGTTACACACATATACACACAAACAGCATTTGCAGGTTTCAAACCCCTACCTAACTATGTTATGATACTACAAAGACAGGAATTAACACAGCGCACTATATGCTTTACTGGGTGTTTCCTTTTCACCTGCCACATTTGTAGGTTGCAGATATCTTCTGACTGGTCATGGTAATGTCTGCAATAATTGCAGGAATGAGCCATGTGTGTTGGAAGGTGTCCACTAGCTCTGTGTGAGTCAGCTGGACAGGTGTATGGGTGATTGTATGTTTGGTCATGGGATATCTTCTGTGTCCCTGCTACACAGAGGCACAATGGACTGTACATATATGAGCTATCTTGTGTGACCTACTTTTCACATGCACAGTATTCAACCTGGACATGTTGCACATGCCAGACACACTCTGTCTAGGTGTGTACATGCCCTAGGGCAGACAGCCTAGGATCAGACTCTGCACCTATGATAATGTTCAGGATTCACACCTGTTTATTGATGATACCCTTTGCAGGTGTTTATCGTCTTCGTTTCCCCACTTTCTATGTACAACTTAGGTATCTGCAGCAAAGATGTGATTATGACAGGGTTCGACTATATTGTATATGTGTCTATTGTCATATAGCTGTGTGCACAGGCCAGATTGCTGGATAGTGTGTGGTTCCTGGGTTGACACCTGTAACTGCCTGATAGGTATGGACCATTGCTATACTCTGACATGGCCTATGTGTGTGAGCATGCCCAGTGTAACCTTTCAGAATGTTGCTGACTGAGTTCCACTACCATAGTTGATTTATTCAACATTTTACCTGCAGCTAAAAGGCTTGTAGTCTGCTCATCTGCAAAATAAAACACCCCTGTCAGTTTCAAACCTCAGACCTTGGACACACTAGACTGCATGAATTATTACTAAGCCACAGCAGATATAAAATCATTTGATGTTGTAATAAATATATCATTCCTTACAATGAAGGAATGTAAAGGAATAATAGAAAGGCCATTAGACAAAGCCTGTTCTGTGAATCCTTAACAGCCAGTGTTGTGGAATTGCATTACATGACAGTGATAAGAGAAGCAGTCATTTTAGCAAACAATAACGTTACAGAGGCACTTTACAAACCACACACAGTATCAGGGCACTACAAACACTAGCATATCTGAGTGAGGCAGACACCATAGCTCTTAAATATGTTCTGTGCAAGTTCATGATTGTGCAATGTATGTTAGCTGTGTCAGTCTCACTCCCTCTAGAAAGTATTACCGTCATGTATAGAGGTGGGGTATTACACAATGAATACTGACATTAATAACAGTAGACACTGTTGCAACTGCAGCCACTAACATTTTTTTTTGTCAGTTAAGCTTTTTAAGTTTTCACTTCTCTTAGTTAACTCCAGTGTTGCAGTGTCTCTTGACAGAAACATAATGGGCTGTTGTTTTCAGAGTTTTAAGTGCTGGGCTGGGCTGGGTTTGTGTACTGCCTGTGTGATTGCCTGATTCTGATTATTTCCACCTGCTAGCTCTGCTGACTCTCCCTGGTTAACTTCCTACTGTTTGTTGTACTTCATTTTCCCTTTCCATTCTCTCAGGGGGGCAGACACAGTGTGCACCTTCTATTTCTTGACTTCAGCTAGGATACCTACTGACACACCTCTTACAGTGATGAGCAACTGACAGCTAACACATGCCACTCTGCTCTGCTTTCATACATACCCCCCCTCATGATGTCACCTATATCCTACTCTGTTACTCCCCTTATCCTAGTCTTACACTCCACTGACTGTGCTTATTTGCTATGTAGACTTGGGATTCACTATCCTTACCCTCATTTGCATAGGATTGCCTACTAATGCTTGGTTACATCTTTTAGACTGGGTTCCCCCCTTAGCAACCCCTACTCGGTAGCCATGTTGTCTTCAGCCTGCCATTGCCTTGCACTGTACATTACAAATTCACATAAAATCCACATTTGTGGATTTTTATTATTAGTTTTCTGGTTTTTAGAGCACAGCCCTTTAGTGCAACGCTGTGCTGCGCTACGCTTAAACATCGGAAATCGGACAAAAAAATAAATAATTTTTTTTTTCATTTTGCATCAGGAAACATTGCCAATGGCCATATATTTGGCCATTGGTATGCTTCCTCTACTGGATGCAACCTTTATTTCGAGCTGTCATGGCTCCGTTTTGCTATTTGCAGAATGGTACTCCGTTGTCAACTGAGGACATTTCTGCAGATAGCACTACTCTTACTCGGACAGGTTTGGGTTTCCTGAATCTAAAATCTACCTCATTTGCATGCCTTTCAGCTGTAATTTAGGTAATTTGCATGTCCCGGCCCTGTCCGTGTAAGAGATGTGTTAGGAGCTCTCTTGCACACCCCTGCAGGCTGTTCCTGGATCGCTCGTTGGACATGATGGCTGCATGGAGTCTTACTCTACTCTTAGACTCCGTGCAAACCATCGTGAATCCAGCCCATTGTCTTTTGACAGAATCAAATTATGTCCTCATTTCAAACAAATGTTCATATTTCTGGAACCATAGCCATTATGAAAGAAGTATAAATGGCAAACAATCAGCACAAAATATTTTTATAGTGGTAATATTCCTTAGGTTCCAGGTCTTTTATAAGCCACAGTAAACACAGTAATTATTACATTTGTAATATTTTGTAAACAACTTACAATATCCTAGCAACCACTAAAGTTACACATATATTGTGTGCAGCATTTTATTCATTTAGTTGAGAGCTTTCATATGAGGCTAAGGAGTTCTGTCTGTGTTACTTGGTTGTTGAGATATTTAGAAAAATGTGAAAAGTATATCTATATAAATTAATATAAAAACAACAGTTAATATCTATTTATCTGTACTAGACAGAGGTCAAATAATGCAGTCATGGTTACTACTATGTAAGCTTTTAGATGAAATCTGTTAAAACCTTGTACATGGTATGGTATTAGAATTATTGATGCAAAAATGAACAAGCAATATTTGACACCTAATGGCATCAGTAGGCGTTAACTGTAGATGCACCTGAAGGCAACACTCATATGTAATGAGTTAAGTACCTTTATTTCTGAGGATAGGACTTTGATAGTGATACTGGCTGCACTGACACAATAATATGAGAACACATTAATCAAATGTTTTTCACTCCCCTAAACAACTCAGGACTGAGGTCAACCAGTTAGCAGGTCATAAATCCCTTCCCATTGTTCACATTTCCTCCTCTTGTCTCTCATCCTCAGACTTCTCCACCCTTCCCGCCATCTGCTCACATACTTCACTCACTCACTCAGCTTCTCCCTCGCCCCCTGCTTAAGCTCCCCTTTTCTACCTTAAAAAGCTTGTAACCACAGATATTACACCTCTACTTGAAAACCTAAAACTTGAGCTGAATGCAGGGGCAGAGACCGTCTTCCCATGGTTCATATTCCAAGGTAGGGAGTTGCTGCTCCTCTGATATCTATCTACAACCTTAGCTTAACTCAAAACTGTAGGCCCAATTTATGGAAAATAATGAGTCATACCTCTCTCCAAAAAATCCAACTCCAAGCTACCCAGTGTCTACGGCCCAATCTCCATCCTTCCATCTCTTGGGAAAATCTTAGAAAGAAATGGTCTATAATCAACTATGACACTACATAAGTCAATACTGCCCTCTCTCTTCCAAGCAACATGGTTTCTGGTTTGGGAACGGCACTTTTACTGCACTTTGGACCTTCACTGATCACACCCTTTTAGCTATTGATAAAGGCCACCTTACTGGAGCCTTGTTTATAGATCTTGCCAGAGCCTTTGATCTGTTCGACCACCCAGTCTTATTTAACTACCCCAATGACATTGGCTTAGCCCTGACACTATTCCCTGGTCCAAAATGACCCATCCAACCAACATTTCTCAGTAAATCTTTATAGCACTATATCAGCCACAACTCCTTTACCTAAAGGAGTCTATCAAGGTTCCATACAGCTCCCTCTTTTCATCTCCATCTTTATATATAAGCTTACACTTGACTTTCCTCAATATCCAATCAAACTATATGCTGATGACATGGTTGTCTTCCACTCAAACCACACAACCCACTCAGTTCAACGTGATCTGCAAAATGATTTCCTCCACCTCCTTAACTGTCTCTTTAAGTAAAAAAATATTACTTAATTCCTCAAAAACTAAAACTATGCTCTTCGGAATCTCCACTTAAAGGCTAAAGAACTCCAGCTCATGTTGTATTCTTGAATACACTAATAATGCCATTGAACAGATTAACATCTTCAGATATCTAGGAGTCTTGCTTGATCCCTCAGCTTCCACCATTGTCTCAAAAATACCTGGAAAAAGATAAACTCCCTACTCTTTTGGGCCAGCAAAATCTCATCTTTCCTCTCCCATCTAACAAGAAGTGCTACTTGCAAAGGGATTCTTATTGCCCAACTTGAGTACTGCCAGCCTCTTGTAGCATCTGCAATCAAAAGAAACTCTATCACAATCCAAACAATCTCCAGTTCCATCTGCTCCTTCATTTCCTTTCCCCCAAAGTACAAACACCACTGTCTTACACTAGCCAAAGCCAACTGGCTGCCGGTTCAGCAATAAGCCAATCTACTCCTTGGCTCCCAAGTTTTCCAGTTCCTGAAAGAAAACACCTTCTTTCTCTTTCTTCTACCTTACTTAGACATCCATCATATAACCTTAGATTTCATAGCCACATTAAGCCTCTATTGCAAGCTCCTAAAACAAGACTTCTTTTCTACCCTTGGACCAAAGATCTGGAGGGCTCTTCCCTCAAGTCATAAAGACCTCTTTAACTACTCCTTCTTTCTGGGACAACTTAAAAAACATTTCACAGCACAAGCTGCTTGCAAATGCTGTGCTTCAGGTCACATAACTTAATCTCCCTAATTTCTGACACGTACTGCCTATCATTTTCACTATAGCATCTCTTCTCTAACTCTTAACATCAATAACTTCAATAACTATTGTAAATATTGTACATAGTGGTTTCTGTTGAATACCTTCTTATGCATTTTTTTTCTTTTGTATGTTAACTATACCTTTGTTTTTAATGCACTGTTTTATTGTCTAAATTACTTTTATGTTTTTCCACTTGATGTCTGTTCACACTAATTCATCCATTAAGATCAGTACTCTGACCCAGTTAACAAATAATAATGTTGTGGGAACTATATCACCCATTCTAAAAATGTGTTGTAAGGTTTTTAAAGACAATAAATTCAAGTGACAAATTTAAACAGCCTTGTGTAGGACAGAGGTTAATCATATTAAATAAATGTTATTTGTGCTTTCTGAAATGGAAATTATCAGTACCTGCACTGAAACGTTTTTGATAGGCTCACACACACAACAAAGAAACCAGATAAATAAATTGTCAGTACACACACACAACGAAGAAACCAGATAAATAAACTGTCAGTACAAACACACAAGGAACAATTTTCATTTTATATGTTATTTTAAAGTGTTTTGTAAATTATGACACAAGTATGGAGTGTATAATATATTTTTATTGGTTAATTTATTGGTTAATCTAGTAACATGTGATATGGTTTTCAGCTATTTAAATGATGTAATTAGTATGGGTGTTGTTACTGATAAAGTTCATATTTTATTTATTAAATTGGATGAAAACGCTAAGAAGGTTGTGGCATCTGTTTTTGATAGGCTATTGTTTACTTAGCATGGAAAAATGTTATTATTTATCTTCTAGATTTGATTATGTGAACGTACATATATGTTTACTGTTTTTTATAATGTTATTACTGTTGTTGATGGAAATGAATACAAAATATTTAAAATGATACTGCAGACTAATTTGCATAGTTTTCAACTCTCAGCTTTGCTGCATGCATTTTAGTTCAAAAACAAGTAATTGTTTTCTCTGAGCTACTGTATATAATTCAAAATCCTAGAAAATGTAGTACCGGGAAATCTTATTTGTATGAAGAAGTACAGTTTTGGTTTGGTGTGAACAGACTCATGCTCTACCTTTCCATGCAGATTTAGAATCTATTTCCTCTATTGCCTACTTGTTAAATCCGGATTTATCTTATTCCTTTTTGCTGGACCCACTGCTCTACCTTGTCATATTGTCTCCCTGTAAGCCTCAGTTGGCACTGAGACCTATGGTAAGTCTTATTCTGAAAGATCATTTGCATCTTAAACCTGAAAGGAAGTACAATTTTCATTTCTGTGACTTGAATTATGTTGTAGAATAATAGAGAAACCCTCTTTCCCAGCCTTTTCCATTTGTTTGAAGAATACTTTCATTTGTTTTGTTCAAGATTTCCAAACAAGGCCAAAAATAATGGGATGGGGGATAAAAACTGAAAATCAGGCAATTTTAAATTTTATTCTTGTTTATTTGTATATGTATATATATATATATATTCCTTGAACATCAAGAAAGATGAAAGTGTAATGTTGTACTGTCTGGCAATATAGATTGACCATATTCCTCAGTGATGTACAACAAAATCAAAAAATTATGAGAATGGCCCAAAAATATGAGGCAAAATAAGGGTCATTCTACAAAATCAGAGCCAGATGAGAGTTGAAGTCTGAAGTCCCTAACATGGAAAGTAACTGTTTTGATAATAGTCACATGATTCCTGAGATTGTATAAAGTGTGTGTTAATGAATTTCCCTACATATCAGGTAAACGCCTTTAGGAACTTAAGGTTACTAAAGAGGTCTTTCACAGGCATATGTCACCTAATCTGTAATCTTTCCTTAAGAGATGTCTGCTGTAGCATTAACTCATACTCTTTAGGAACAAATCCATCTCAAAATATAAGGAAAGGGTGTTAGACATGATAAATACATGTAAGGCTTATATTTATAGGGCAAAATATATTACAAAGTTTGATCAACTTTTTGTTTAATTTGAGCAGAATATGTCAGGGTCCTTGTCACCTATGAGACAATTTTATACTTTCAGGTTGTGTATTTGTTACTATTTTGAAGAAGCATTATTGAGGAGTTTGCCAGAACATAATATGCATAGGAGTGTTTATCTTTAAGCAAATTTCCTAATGTTGACAATCTCCAACTTTCAAATTGTGTAGTTGTTATTATTTTGCAGAAGTGTTTATTGAAGAGTTTGTCAGAATTTACTCATATAGCATCTGCTGACTTGTTTTGTATGGATGTCAGTTGTCCGATTGACCAAAAGCAGTATGGTTAATAGAGGTCTGCATTTATTTACTTTGCATTTGATTACCTGTTAAGTGAACTGACCGAAGGACTATTTTCATCCAGGGTATTTTGCAAACGCAACATAAAAATGAGTAATAACACTGTACAAATTGTTGCTCAACAATATTGCAATGATATTGCCTGGTATAAATCAGAGCATAGTAGAATACAGTCTGACAGAACATAATCGGATAACATGGAATATCTGCATCGATATATATATATATATATATATATATATATATATATATATATATATATATATATGAGGATTGGAGAGCTTAAGTTAAGAAAAACTTCCTAATATTGACCTCTGTTTTGTCAACACAAACCAGATATATGGGCATGATTAAGGTATGCAAGACTCCCTAAAGTTACCCTCTGTTTTGTCGGGTCTATATCATAACTTCAAAGATGTAAAACTTTGAAAGTTAAAATATCGAACCCACAACACCAAATGGTGAAAATAGCGAAGCCCTGGAACATCGAAATCTTGCCTAGGGCAAGATTTCGGTGGGCCGTTCCATGGCTTTGCTGTTTCCTCCACTGTGATGTGAGAATTACAGACCTTATGGTTAGGGTGTGGGTTAAGGTAAGTGGATAGTTAGTAATGTATGTATGGTTTACTGTGGGGTTGGGTTTTAACTGTATGTGTGTGATTTATTTATTTTGGTGTGCTTGTGTTGTGTGTATGTTTCTTGGAACATGAAATTATTTCCCTGGGAAAAAAATTTGCTATTCTGAGCATTTGATGTTATCAATATTCGAAATTCCAAGTTCGAACTTATGGTGTTCGATATTTTGGAATTTCGAATATATGATATAGATCCATTTAGTCAACATGCTTTGGTGAACAAACCAGATGGTTTACAGGTGGTTGAGATCAACAATCCCGAGGGTTGGGGATTATACCCTTTCCCTGGGGATTGTACAGTCTTGGAATACATCATTAGTATGGGGTGTTACCCCCCCCCCACAAAAATACAGTTTTATAAAATTTGCATGCTCTGGGATTATTCCTCTGAGCATGTGCAAAAGAGTATAATTTTTTTATCAACATCAACTTTTTGGGGAATAGCATCATCAATGTTTGTTGATGCGATGATTTTAGGTAAATCCACATATGTGCACACACACACACACACACACACACACACACACACACACACACACACACACACACACACACACACACACACACACACACACACACACACACACACACACACACACATGCACATGCACACGCACACACATGGATACACACACACACACCAACACACACACAAACACACAAACACATACCGAAACACACACACACACACACACACACACACACACACGCATACACACACACAATGCTGGCTTACACTATTCATTTATAAAACTAGTTTGGGTGTATGACTCGAAGTAAAACAACTAACTTCAGCAACATTAACAGTCTCTGAGGTCTAGTAAAAGACACATTTTTTAACAGTACCTTTAACAAGTTGACTACTGAACAAAAGTGAAGCCCCACAAAGATTCTGGTTCTAGGTCATCAGTAAAACACCATGTTATCCACTGATATGAGATCTTTGAAAAAATTATTTTCTACAAAGCTAATGCCCTGGAGCTTTGCCTGTCTTTCCACTCTTCTCTTCCTATACAAGTCTTTGGTTTTATACACATACTTTCTCTCTGAGTAGGTTTTTCTTATCCCTTGTTTATAAACACAGTTTAAGAGTCTGCAGTTTACTAGTGCTAGTCTTAAATGGGTAGCTATCCCACATGCATCAGTGATATACACAACTCTTAATAAAATGCATTGACATGGATTTTCACATACAATAGCCATTTCACTAATTTTACTGATGAAATCCCCCATTAATCTTTCATTTCATCACCTCCTAACTTAAAACCCAAAGTATCATGGTCTTGACATGGTCTGTACACCATGGACAGATCTTCCTCATCTTGACTGTTTGCACCAGGGTGATACTGGACTTTAAACTGGAAGGTCATGACCCATATATAGAGTTTAATGTTGTCTTCCTTTTGTTGGTGAAGCTACTGCAAAGTTGCATGGTACATATTAAGGCTGAACTCCTGTCTTAACAAATAGTAGCAAAGGATCTCGTTGTGTACTTAAAGACTCTGCTTGGCTGCCTACTTGATGGTCAAGCACTCCTATTCAGTATCTGACTATCTCACACCTGTTCCTGTCAATTTCCTATACAGGAACATAACAGAATGCCCTTCATTGCCTCACCTTTGAGATAGCTTGGGGCTTAGGACCACAGAACCTGATGGGGCTGTCTGGTTTAGGGACAAAAATTATATGGGTGTTCAATTTGCATGTGGTCTCCTCAATAACCCTTATTTCTTCCTGGGTCACCTTAATCTGGGATTCAGGGATGATCTTTGGGTTATGACTATCCTATTAACATTGGTTGTTTCCTATGTGATGTTGAGTTAAAGAAGTCTTAACATGAAGTCCTGAGCAAAATGCCTTTGTTTTATATATTTATTTATTACTATTTGGGACCAGGTGGATGAACAGGTCTGTTGGCACCTTTCTCTCATGGCCTGGGTTATAGAGTAGTATACAATCAATTTACAGTGGAGATACAATTTTCAACAACTTTACATTAGCAGTATTTACATCAATTTGAAACAGGAAAAAAAGCAGTTCTCATTTTAAAGAAAGAAAATATTAATGTAACAATTCAAAATACGTACCTGTCACACAAGAATGTCAAGTAAGTCATACAGTGATTTCTTAACAGATAATTAATAGAACAGTATACTGCAAGATAACAGACAGCAAATGCTACAGGCATTAACAGGTAATAGGTATCTCAAACTTCCGTGGTGGTACAGCATTAGCGTTGTTGCCTCACAGCAGGAGGTTCTCCCAATTGATTCTCGGCTGGAGTGCAGGGAGTGCCTGCTGTGTGGAGTCTGCTTGTCCTCCCCGCGTTTGGGTGGCCATTTGAAAGACATGCGTAAATGGGCGTGCCTTCGCTGAAGTTTGAACATCGAGCTAGCACCTCAGCGTTTATGAAAATCCACTTCCAATCATTAACAGACCAGAGTTCTGCTGTGGTGACCCCTAACTGGGAAAAGCCGAAAGACAACAACAACATTAACAGGTATCTCAAAAGTAGTTGGAAGAAGCTCTTTCACTCAGATCAGATTCAAATGGAGTGAAAGCCAGGAAGAAGAATTTGTCTTGTGTATTTTTCATATTTTTTTCAGCAGATCATATAAGTTTTCTTTAGTAAGAAGTTTCCTTTATAGAGAGGAACAGTAGTCTTGTTTTGTGTTTTCCAGCAATTTGCACACTCGAACATCTACATTTATGGTAAGTGTACACAGCTGTACTTTTTCAATCCTTTAATGGCAGCATTGGTGAAAACAATGAGTAAGGCATGTCTGAAGATGAAATGCAGTTTGTAAACAGCGATGCCTCTTGCTTGTAAAGGGAATGTTTTTATGTAGAAAGTATACTTTGACTGACTTTGAGCCTAAATAGGAGCAGGAGCTGTGCATTTCCGTTTTCTACCCACTTGCAGATAAGTAAATGCTTTAATTAGAAATTGACAATTGAAATAGAGCAGTTTAGTTTACTTAGCAGATGTCCTGTCATTTGTCATAGTGCAGACCTACAAAAATAATAATGTTATAACACAATCTGTAGATTTTTTTCCATTCTTGAATAAACCACAGGACTGCAATTTAAAGTGGTGTTTGTAAAGTGTACTGCGCTCTGTGCTACCAGTGAAATTTAGAGTGCCCTCCTGCTTTGTGCATGCTTATTGGTCCCAGATGTGCATGTCCACTTGTGTCCAGTTGAGAAGTAAGCAGTCCTTTATTTTGCTATGCTTACTGTCCTCCAGACCCAAAGTTGGGAAGTGAGAGAGAGACAATATAGAGTCATATGACTTGTCCTTGGTTTTTAATCAGGAAAATTGAATTGTGACTGTTAGACTGCTATAAATCCAAGCATTTTTGTTGGTAGTTGGTGGAAAAGTGGAGGAGATAATTTGCTCCAAATCTGTATTACCAGGTTGAGTACCCCCTCCCCCCGTGGATTACTAACTTCAACAAACTTTGAGAATTACATTTGTTTCTAATACATTTTTACGTTTTTTTTTTTTTGTATAGTTAATGTTTGGATGTGTGTGGGAGCCACATATTTTGGTGTAAACGACTTGAAGTGATTTGTGTAACTAATCAGTAAATAGATATGACTTGTAGTGGGTCTCCTGTGTTTAAATATTAAGCAATTAAGCACAATATGGTTCAGTTACACTGTCATTGTGGCTGAACATTGTCAGTGTATTGCATGGTTATATCTAATTTTGCTAACATTTTTTTAGTTAATACAACATAATGTTTTCCTAGATGTAATATCTAGAAAGTATTTTTTATAGAATCTTTAATGTGAGGGTCCATGGTGGTTGTGAACAAAAAATTCAAAATTCAGTTTACACAACAGCTAAACTTACGAGATCCATGAAAATGCATCTTGTGTATAAAGTCCATATGACCACCGCTTAAAATATTTAATATTCACTTTACTAAATTCAACACTTCCTTGTATGTTTCTTCCTCTCTGGAAGATTTTAATTATTTCAGAAGAATTCTACTATCATTACGTACTGTGCGAATTTGAATTCCATGCATTTAGACTGGTGCACATGTTTAACACGTGGTTTTATTGGACAAGTACTAATCACTGCTGTAGAAGGCCTGTCATAAATCATTTAAGGGTTCTCGTAATCACTTGCTTAACATCATACCTCTCAACTTCTTAGAACAAGAAATCTGGACAAACCCATAAATAATAGGGGACAAAAGTCCAAAAATAGGACATTTTTTAAATATTGCTCTTATAAACTTAGAACGTTGATAGAATAACAGGTTTTGCATTAGCATGAATTTTCTGAAGAGTATGAAGTCTGAAACAAAATATCCGTCATTATTTTCTGATGTCAGTCTTTAATGATTTGCCAGAAAACTGCAATTTTTATGAAAAACGGACCAAAAATTAGGCAAAAATCAGGACATTCTGCAAACATCTGTACAGTTGAGAGGTATGTTAAACTCTAGAAATATAATTGTAAAACTATGGTGTATAACTTGGCAAAGAGTGCATAACAAGATGTCTTGTTTCGAGTGATAAGTGGGGAGAGAAGTACCAGAAATGTGACTGACTTTAGATTTGGGGCAGTGCTTCTAAGCGTAGATTTTAGATTTGGGGCAGTGCTTCTAAGCCTAGAGAATTCCACTTTCTGTGATATAGAAAGTGATGGTTGAGTTTACCAGTCTGCATTTATGCAATCCATCACTGACGTGCAGTTTTTATTTTGTAATTGTTGCACTCTTTCTGACTGTTCTAAGAGTAAAGCACATGATACATTAGTGAGTGATTTACATTACAGTCTTAAAATGTTTGTTTGCTTATAACAAGGACACGCTTGTGTTCACTCAGTGACACCCTTTTTTTGTCCTTTCAACTCTAGAACTGCAGATTTTTCAGCTTTAAATTTTTGTTTAGTCTAAAATACACACATTTTGTACTCTTTTAACATTACCAAAACTGCATTTTTACTTTTTAAAACTTTCCAGAAAGAAAAGTTAAAATTGCACCAGGTAAATCTAAAATCATCTGTGTCTTGAGTAAAACAAAACACACACACTTCTGTTTTTGCTAGTTTCATTACTTTATTTTTAATGCACTTGAAGAATGTAATTGCAGTTGCTATTGGTTTGACATAAATGTCTGAGTAGCAGTTTGTGTTTTTAAGCTTTGAAAGTGATATGACCATTCTGTGAGCAATGCACTTCCCTTGTCACTTGATGGACAACAAAAGCAGCATTTGGTCCAAGCGTCTTGTAACAAAAGTGTAGTATCCGGGTGACTCCTTTAGATTAGTGTATTACAAAGTTTAACATTTTAAAGACCAAACAAAGTAAAGCTTATGAAATTGTTAGACCAAGTTTACAACACCTCTTCTTGGGTACAGGGTTGTGAAGTTTAACATTGTATCATTGCTTACTTTATTTAGGTATTCCAATTGCATCTTCAGTAAGGCTTGTATGTGTTGAGTTTCCTGATTAAATTGGCATGTGTGTTTAAAAAAAAAAAGTGTGTAATGTAAAAATATTTTTTTTTTGCATGCACTGAATTGTAGCTCTTGGTTGTAACTCTTTGTGAAAATATTTTTTGACAAGAAAACATTTTCATGGCCATGGTGGTGCAGTGGTTAGCATTGCTGCCTCACAGCAAGAGAATCTCTGGTTCGATCCTTGGCTGGGGTGCCTTCTGTGCGGAGTCTGCATGTCCTCCCTGTGGTTGCATGGGTTTCCTCCGGGCGCTCCGGTTTCCTCCCAAAGACATGCTGCAGGTGGATTGGACAGTCTAAATTGGCCATAGGTGTGTGTGTGTGTGTGTGTGTGCCTTCTGTGGAAGGTTGAGTGCTGGGCTGGCAACTTGACACTGTAAAACTCCACTGCCAATCATAAGCAGACAGATGATCCGCTGTGGTGACCCCTAACTGGGAAAAGCCAGAAGAAGAAATAAAGGGTCTGCTTGGAGTATAAATATACAATTGCTGTCCTCTGCCATTTGTATTCTATGGGCATTTTCAGCTAAAGTGTAAGACAAGAAAATGAAGACCATTTTCCAGGTAAGGTATTAAAAACACTTGAAACACTTGTAGCAGTAGGTAAGCAGGATTTTGGAGAGAAAAGATGAATGATCCTACAACAAATTTACAGTTGAGTTAGGACTTTGTTAACTAGTGTCTGTGTGTATTTTAATGGAAAGAATTAGAATGAGAATGAGGCCTAAGTATTTCATTTCTGTGATATTTGCAATAGTGTTACCACTGGGAAATGGAAGCAATATTGGGTAATTTTTAAATGTTGAGACGGTATTATTATTATTATTATTTTCTGCTTAATTAGCAGCTTGTTAGAGAGGTATTGGTCTCATAACTAACTTCTTGCAGCTTGCTTTCAAGTTCCTTGTGGTTATTGCTGGATTGCAGGAAAAGTGTTATCAACATACGCAACTAGACTGAGATTTGGAAGCTCAGTGGGAAAGTCATTGACAAAGATGGAGAATAGAAGGCGTCCAGTTTCCGATCCTTTTCGGACGCTGGTGGTCAGTAGCTCAAAGAGGAAAGAGAGGTACTGTAACAAACCTGGAAAATCTCTCCTGTAGATAACTTTGAAACTAATAAATTGTGTTAACTCCAAAGTTTAAACCTTCTACCTTATTGAGAAGGATGTTATGGTTGACAGTTTCAAAGGCCCTAGTCTTTTTTATTTTTTTCAAACACTCTTATTCAAGCCTGCAGTGATGTGACCTTCATTCAAGTTGAATAAATGGTGTCAGTGGCTGTAAAAAAGGGATCTAAAAGTGGAAAACACATTTTGAAAGCCATGTTGTACATCACACAGCAAACCATAGCTGTTAGTCTTCATAGCTATTGTCTGTACAACTGCTTTGCAAATATTTTAATAACAGATTATAGGTTAGTGATGGGTCTGTAAGCCTCCATTTCTTTAGAGAAGAGACTTTAGGTAGTGAAATAATGTAAGGATGTTTGAATGTAAAAAAGACAGAAGCAGACGCTAGGGTTGGTTAAATATATGAGCAAGAGGATTAGAAATCATATCAGCAACAAGCTTTAAAAAGGTAGGATGGAGCTTAGACTAGCTGGCACCAGAATTGTTAAGCATTTAACTTGTGAAGCAGGAATTTTTTAAAAGTGGAACATTGCAGCTATGGAGGCTAAATGGTATAATGAAGAGGAGGAGGAGGAGGAGGAGCTGTCATGTCCGAGTGAGTTAGGATCTTGAGGAGGAAAGCTACTTCTAAGGTTGTTTATGGAGGACTGAAAAAGTGTGCATAATCATTAGCAAAGGAGGATAAGTTAGAAAGTGAGTCATTTTTGTACTGTAAGGAATTAGTTCATGACCCTGACACCCGTTTTATTGTTTTCCAGAATAGATTTGATTTAGACCAGTTTTCTTACTGTTTCAATGATATGTGACTTTTGGCTGACTCAGTAGCAATTCAAGCTTATGTTCTGAGGTTAAGATAGCACGGACAGAGTTGTGTTTTGAGAGGGTTCATTTTCCAAACTTCCGATGCATCATCTCTTGTTCTCATTTTGCCCTTAATGTCTCAAGCTAGCCAGAAACAGCTCTGGGATCCATGTCTTCTTTTTTGTCTGGGTATAATGAATCTTGAATCAGTGAGAGTATTGAAAAGAAAATACAAAGTGCAGTACAGAGGTTGGCTATGCTATAGAGACAAGTCTATAGAATTAGGGAACATTTTGAGAAGTAGCTTTGAAGATCTACCTGTACCTGCTACCCTGTACTAAGATTTGAACAGTGTACTGTCTAAAAGGACCTGAGGTGCAGATAACTGCCTCCTTTCTCTATAGGGTTGTTGCTCTTCAGCAGCTAAACACACCACAGCTGTCTGTGCCTCTCTCCATGGCTTCAAGAAATCTATGTGGTGTATTTGTTCAGAATGCCTATTTCCTAAAACCCTGACTTTGTAGATTATGTAACTTCATTTCTCTGTGACGTCAAATGGTTCCTGCCAATTGGTAAACACTTTTCTTTAGTGGTAGCCAACACTAATATTTGGCACCTATCTTGGGATGCCTTGTTTCTAGCATTTCTATTATAAATTACTTGTTCAGTGGCCTCTGCCTTTTCCATATGCTCTCAGACTAGAGGCAGTATCGTTTATAATCTGTCTTAGACACTAATATAATGCTCCATTATACTCATGAATGGGATCTTTTCCTCTTAATAAGTTTCTTTGTTAATGACTCATTTCAGAGATCAAAATGAGTAAGCTCTGTTTATGTCTGTGGTACTTCCTGGATTGAAAATAGGAGGTAAGATTCCCCAATCCCATCCTCCTCAGAGACCTTCTTGAACATGGACTTTAACTTTCTATTGAAAAGATGAATTATGCTGTCAGTCTGGGGGTGGTATTACTGAACTTCTAAGTTGTAATCTTTAAAGCACTAGCATCAATGGTGCCTAATTTTAGACACGAATGTGGCCCATTTATTGGTAAAATGTTCTTGGGCTTGCCCACTCTGGAGAATAGTATAACTGGTTCATTTGCTACAGGCCTAATGTTAGGCTTTAAGAGAGGAATTGCTCTGAGATATTTGTTAGCATAAGATTACTAAATATATATTTGTATAAATTGCTGGACTTAAAGGTTCAACAATATTCATAACAATCCACACAAAAAGAGGGTTCCTATTATATGATTGAAGAATCAATCCTTCGAATGTATCTTGATCAAACTTGAAAGCACAAAACAACAAAATAGTGAAAAGGCATATAAGCGATTTCTTTCCCTGGGAAAAAAATCGCTTGGCCGTCTCCGTTACTTTGCCATTTTCATCACTGTAGTGCGAATCTTGAAGTTGGAATATTTAAGTAGGGGGGTGTGGGGCACAGCCCCCCACATTGGGGGTTGTGGTGGGCGAAGCTCCCCACTTTAAATAATGTTTTGATGTTTTTTTTTTTTTTTTGTGGAACAGCAATGCTGTTCCAAGTGTTCGGGATTGTAAGCTTTCAGTTACATGGGGTTGATAAATCAGCATTCACTTTTTTAAGCATTCACTGATTTAATATAGATCCTCAAAAGACACCTCTTTTATAAACATGGGGATATGAGCAATCTTAAAGACTACATTTGGATTTGTCTTCCCTCATGGCATTCTGTACATGCATACACATTCAGTTTCTTTCATTATGCCTAGCAAATAAAATTTAATTCTGACTTTGTCTACTTTTTACCAAAATGTCACCCAGTAAATGACTGTGTGCCAATTTCATAAATAGTTTCCTGAAAGTTCCATGTACTAGCAGCTAGCATACTTTGTTTCCCTTTTTTCCTTGGTTACTCTATACAGTATGTCATTCAGTAATTTAAAATAGGGATATAAAACTTATCTATGCTCAGAACTTCTGTGTCATTCCTGCATCTTACTCCTGACATCTCCAAAAATCTACTATCCTCCTTTCTTTCTTTCTTTACTAGTCTAAAGGTGGTTAGGTGCCATCTATATATTATTCTCAGACGTTGGTCACTCACTCTTTGCATTTTCTGCAGGTGCCTCACTGCCTGAATTGTCTTCTGCTAGTATCCTGAAGCTCCCTTCCATCCTCCCTCCCTCCCTTCCTCAATTCTTTCTCATTCTCTCTTCTTCAGCTGTGTCAATACTTTCTCATAAAGATTCATAGATCTGTTTGGTTCCTTACTTGCCTAAACTCTTACATTTTTTCTAAGATGTCACACTCCCTCCTTGTGCTCTGTATCCTTGCGCATTTCTTTCTCCTGTTACCATCACTGCGTTCCTTTTCCATTTCTCCCTGATTTCCAAGTAGTTCCATCACTGTACTTCTGATATTCTGCATTAACTCATCCTTTGTTTTTAATTTCCCCCACTATCATTTGCTCTGAATATCAAGTCCTCCTCTTGATCTATTCCACTTCTCTAGATTTCCATTTTTTATTCCCTATTTTTCCCATTCCCTTCCTTTTCCCATACTTTTTGAAGTCTCCTTCATGCCACTCCATGAATCTCAGTTCTTTTGCTGCTGCCTCATTCACGTCCTATAAAGTCCCTCCATGTCTTCCTCTCCCTTATTCTGTTTGCTTAATGTCCTTCTCTTCTTTTTCTATCCAGTGAATGATTTTACATGTCGCTGTGTGGTTCAGGATATTTGGGATCCTTAGTTTTTCTTTGCTCACGCTATTCCCCTTGCCTTTACTGATTCAGTCATCAATGTATTTTTGCTTTTGTTGATGCCTTTTGTCCTTAGGGTTTATTTGTATGTTTTGCAGAAGTATTGCTTGTATCATCATCCTTATGGCATTAATTCTCCCAAGCAATGCATCCACCCCGCCCCATCCTGAGAGTATCACTTGTCTTTTTTCCAACTTCCTCTAGGTATTTCCCAGATGTCTCTCTCACAGTGTTTCCAACATAGAACACAAGGTACTTGGGGAAGTTCACCTCTTTTATCTCACATATTACCTCTTGCCTCTTCCTTTTTATAATCTTTCTACCAGTGTCGTTTTGCTGTTCTACACAAATCTCACCACTTCCTTAAACATCTTGAGTATCTCTCTTATAGTTCTCATTGCTGCAGCCTCAGCTTCTGATAATAACATTCAGTCATCCCCATATAAGACAGACTATGATTTCATCCTCTCCTTTTCTTTATGCATTACTAAATTGTGTCGGACATCTATTGGTGGCTCCTCAGTCATGACAGTGACAGCTTTCAGCAACTAACGTTTATTTAAGTTTTTTAATACACAAGATCATTTCTAGTAGGTAACAATACTTTGCATCAGACTGATAACCCACTGGTTAATTATAGTTGGCAGTGCTTGTTCAAATCTATCAATCGCCAAGATCTCAGTCTCTGTCTATTAATATATAATTTGATTCAGTTCACATAACTAAGATCATACAGTTCTAACTTAAAAAAAATATATCTAACGAAACTTTTGAGCCTGGATCTTGGCTGTAATCCCAGTTTGTGCAAGTTAACTTTTCTTGACTTTTTCATAGTCCTTGCAGTCTGCTACTTGTTGCTCACATCATCATTTCTTTAATATTCATCTAAATATTAAATGTGTATATAATACATCTGTGTTATAATTTCTAAAAGAGCATGTATCCACTTATAATTCAATTGTATTATGCATTTTTATATATAGCCCTGTAAGTATGTTTGAATGTTTTGCATACTGTTCCTCAGTCAATCAATGCCTCATATTTGTGTTATTATCTAGCAACACCCAGATTCTAACTAAAAATCATCTGTAGACTGGAGCACTTACCCATTCAACAAACTGAAATAAAAATACAAATAATAGCACAGAGAAAGATCCCACTCAGTTGCACTGAGAGTATTTGACCCAGCTGTCTCAGTCCCATCCTTTTTGGCTGTTGATCTGCTCAAATGCTACAATGAAAGCCTCCATGTCTTCCTCTTGGTTTAGTGGCTTTATTGGAATTATGGTTTCCAGTGTGGTAATGTATTTGGCACCCACTTCTAGCAGTAGCCATGATTATCTACAAAAGTTATTCTACAGTAGCCATTTCACCAGCAATACACAAGCAGATAGGAATTTGTATATGTTCTGGGCGGTTAGGATGCTCTTTCCAGAATACAGCACAATAGCAGCAGGTAAATTTTGCAAACAAGATGTGGGCTAGATTTAGGTATGTTCTTTCTTTCTCAAGACATTATGAGTTCCCTGACATTAAGTGAAAATATGTGTGATTTGTGTCTATTAAATGCAGTGCAATTCTGAACAGAACTTAACACCAAAAAGTATGTTGCTTCAGCAACACACACCACAGTTAACAGCAAGAAAAAAATTTTTGTTGTGTTATCCCATTCATACAACAGACAGAAGTTGAGTCTGGACTTTGGGAAAAGTTCAAGATAAATGCTTTTGCCCCATGTATTCACCAGTATGGAAGATGAAGCAGTTGACACAAACTGTCTGTTAAACAAAAAACAAAACAAACAAAACAAAAAAACAAAAAGAGTAAAGTGAAATATCTGAACTTGCAATCATATACAATGTCTGTGGTCCAATCAAACAGAGTTAGACTTGTGCTGTGGCATTTTATTAAGTGCTGAGTTCTGTATCTGCTGTACTTAATTAGGCAAGGGTTCTAATCTTACTGTGGTCCACTTGTATGTATAGTCAGAAGAGTGTAACTGTGTATGCTACAGTCATCAGTGCAATCCTATGGAGTACAGATATTTGCTAGGCTTAAAAAGGCCCTTGTGGTCATTAGCCTAGTAAACATCTATGAACCTGTGAACAAAATATTAGTACCATTAACAACTCAAGTGCTGAATAAAAGAAAAGTCTTGTAAAGACTCTGGTTTTAGTACATATATGCTCATTAAAACACCAGATCTTCTACTGGTATGAATGCCTTTAAGAAAATGCCTTATTCATGGGCTGATGCCTTTGGCCTTAACTTTTCTCCTCACACTCCAGACTCCAGTATTTCCTTGGTTTCACACACTCATTCTAACTAGGGCTATCTATTGCCTTCTTTATACATGTTATTTGTGTAGTGGTCTGCAAGTCATTAGTGATTCCCTTAAAGTATTGTCTGTACCACATGCAGCAGTGGGATATAAAACCCTTAATACCATAGAATAGCATTGACTTTCACACACAAGAAGAACCATTTTACCAACTGTGCTGGTGAGAACCACCATGCTTTGTTATTATGTATACATTTGTATTGTATGTTTTACAAAGATACTTGAGACATGTGTATACAGATTTTTTATTATTTAGTCATTAAGTCAGAAGATTAACTCAATTTCTTTAACCAAAACATAAAAATAAACTGTACCCTTAAATTAGTTAAAGTTTATTGCATTTGTAGACTTGGAAACTGTACAATAAATATAAGCAATTACTTAGTAGCATAGTGAATGCTCACCAGTCAAGCCAGATGGAGTTAAACCATGCTGCACACTGCAACTTAAGCACACGTCAATGTTCTCTCCAACTTAATCACAGCTCACTGCTTACTCCGATTTAACCACACCCCACTGCTCACTGCAACTTAGGCGGTAAAAGAAATGAAACAGAAAGGGTGGAAGAGAAGAAGCATTCCTGCAACCAACAAAGCCTTCTTATTTCACCCACCTAGCACCCAAGTAACAAACTAATGCAATCTTCAAAAGTAAAAAGGTGGGAAGGGCAGGCATACACCAGACACTTATGCCAAAGAGACCAGACCTCCCCAACTTAGCCTTTATAATTAAAGCACTAATATATAAACATAACTAACATTAACATCCTCATACCTACCAAATAACTTTCAGCAGGCCCTGCTTACCTCAAAACTGCAGACCAAACTACCTGCTACTCAGGGCACTCTTGATCACATGGTCACTTTATGCACCAGAAGCCCATGAAAAAAGTCCAGACAGTTCCTAACCCAGCCTATGAAGTAACCTTGCCTTCCTACTCCACCACTTGACGTCACTTCCTATCATAACCCCTCTAACTCCCCATCTGCTTCGCCCTGCATTAGAAACCAAAACAGTTATAATGACCTAGATCATTAACATAAACTGGGGGAGAAAATACAGGAATATATGGACAATGTATGCCTGGCAACCTTAAATTGTTAAAGAACACAAAACACCACTATGGAGTCATGAACCTCCACTTTAATACACTTCCACAGTTGCAAATCAGTAAAAACCGTAGATCCAAATAAAATCACAGTACAAGTTAAACACTTTTACCCAGGAATCTCCTGAGCTTCATCAGAACATATAATTCTTAAAATAGCCATGCTTTTTATACAATTCATACCTATTTCCCTCAATGAATTCATCTCATTAATATCAATTAACATGATGTCATTAATTCACATTGAATTCTCATTCATTCATTCATTGCATTGTTTATCAACCAAAATTATTGTGCTTAAAATGTATTTTAAACATGTACAGAATAAAATTTGCTAGTACAGAGTAGTATTGTAGATATTAAACATAATTCAAAACATATTAATTGTAATTCCAGTTACAAATTTCTGCTTAAAATTAATGTGGGCTACATATCTTATAACTTAGCTGCCCTTAACTTAAGGACACTATTAATGCTCAGATGGTCATTTAACCCTGGTTTTCTTGTTGCATCTAATTTCAACTGCATGTATGTTGAAGTTAAAACTGAAGTGCAGTCCATTAGTTTATAAAAAAAAAATACGAAAAAAATAATTTGAACATAAGCACTATCTTTTATTTTGTCATGGATCACTGGAAAGATTTGTTTGAAACAGAAGAAAAGGCATAACTTCATTCAACAGTATGTTTTTCCCCCTCTTTCACCATTAAGCTCTAGTATTTGTGTTAGAAATTGTCCATACATTAATGCTTATATTAACCCTGAAGTTCTGCCAGCAGCCTATGTGTTAATGTGTAAGTATATCTTGTAGAGATATCATACAACAAACATATTTCCTTTGGCTAATATTACTTCAGTATGAGTTGCAGTCCACCTGCTAGGGTCATGATAGTGTACAGAAAAACTATTGCAATTTAAGATTTCACTTTAAATGTTAAAGTGCTTTATAGCTATAATTTGAAACCTAGAGAATCAGCTACTGCTCTGGCATTTGATAGCCAGAGGTAACAGAAGTACAAAACAACAGCAAAATTGGTGTCATGCCACAGGTTAAATTCAACAATATTTACCACTTTGCAGTTGCAGAAATGTAAGTACAATATACAGAGACATCCAACACAATAATTTCAAATACCACTTTTGTATAAAGTACAGCACACGACAGCAATTTCCTCATTACGTTTTACCCCCATAATGCAAGCAAAGGCACTGAGCCTTATCAAAGACATTCAAATATTTCTGAATGCAGACATACACCAAGATATAGTAATACACAAGGACAAATTATTTCTGATGCAGGACCAAGGGTTTCTATATTTCAGAATGGATGAAAAGTGCATGTCATCTATGATGCATCAAACAATACACATACTGCTTTACTGTAACGTCATATTGCATAATTTCAAACAAGGTATAAAATGCTATTCTGCAAAACAGATATTTGTGGTTGAAAGATGAACTCCATGTCTGACTACTGAACAATAGAGTTTCACTGCACTGTACATATGTTATTAAGATTTATTGCAGAGTGCAATTTAAAAAAGCTATTAAGGAGAAAAGTCAGCACAAAGAAAATATGTTCTACCCTACAGAGATTGAAACTTCTACAGATATCTTGAATGTGATTAGCTCTAGGAGGCCTTCTCAGCTTAGAAGGTAGGCTTTACAGGATTTCTGTGAAGCACAGATAAAACCTGACCCATTAAAGATGGCAGAAGTGTGAACCAAACAATCACGCTTATGAAAAACTCATTCTAGATCATTTCACAGGGAGTACTGACGGGAATAACTAAATCATCAGGTCACATAAAGATGACAGCATGCACTTCATGGAAAGAGAGAAGGAAAGGCAAGATCAGGATGTCACTACACAGTTATGGGGAAAACATCTCCACCTGTGCAGCTGAGAATCTGGATTATAAAACTAGATCAGAATGTGAAGGACAGAACAGGAAAAAAAGTAGTGGACATCTTACCCAAGAGTGAAAGAATGGAAGGACACTGTGTTATCAGACAGCCTGCTATCCTTTTGTAGAGGCTAAGTGCAGTGTGATAGTCAAAGAAACCTGTAAGCTTTCAGCATTAAGTGACGCCTGTACATAATCAGTACATTTTACAAATATTACTGCATATCTAAGTATGGAAATGAGGATTACAAAACAAATTGTTGATCAAAATAACAGCTCTGTGAAAGAACCTTCTTGTTTACTAAACAGTTTGAACAGGAATTTATTGATGCATCATTATTTTTACTCATTATTACAACTTATTTGACAGGGAGTTTTATGTATAGCGGGACCCTAAGCACACATATACTATGTTATCTACTTCAGAAAGCTATGAAAAGTATTATTGTTTTTATGTAATATTATATTCCTAGGGCATTGATGATTATTCAATTATTTCCTGTTGTGTATCCAAGATAATAGAAGGTACTATTCTGAGCAAATGGTAGTAGGCCTGAGAATGCACTCCTTAATAATCAGAGAGCTACCAACAAAAATAATCAACTGAGTTGCAATAAATAATGAGTGATACCACCAGGTATTCATTGCCATGCAGAGCAAGAATTGTGTGATATTCGCAAGAACTTCCTAAAATCAAAGTAAATGATGCTCTGAAAGGGAAAGAGCAAAGCCCAATATCCATTTAAAATACTCACTGGCACCTGGCTGTATTGAGTTCCCTTGTGCTCATGTTATTATTTTATTTTGTTTTAGTTTAGTTTTGTAAATGGCAAAGTTTTTATGTGAAGTACATGATTAGCAGTACAGTGAAGAATAGAGAATGAAAGGGAAGCATGAAGTCTGCAAATGAAATGTTAGTAACAGATAGCAGCTGCCAAAGTTACAGACATTTCCTGTAAAAAGACTAGGTAAAATTATCTTCCAAAAGAAAGGCACATTTAGGTTAGTAAGGAATGACCGATGATTATCAGTATGCATCAAATCAAATATGCAGCAGAAAAAGTAGAGAGGAACCACACAGAAACACACTAAAATGAGGTAGTGGCAAGCCAATCCTGAGATAAAATAAGTTCAAAGCCTAGATGAGAGTGAACTGTTTATTGAAAAAAAACAGCATAATATTGTTAAGCGTTTTTGTCCATTTAACTTTGGACTTCACCAACAATATTGCTCTATTTTTTCATTAAATGGTTCACTCTCATCTGGGCTTTGAATGTATTTTATCCTGGGAATGGCTTGCCACTACCTCATTTTGTTTAGGTTAATCAAATCAAATATATTATATATTACAGGTTGTTTACAGATATTTACAGACACATACACTCGCACAAATATACACACGCACCCATACATTTGTACGCAAGAAATAATATGTGCAAATATATATTTGCATATGATACCCCCCACTCCCCACTGACACACTGTATTCTAGCCATTTTTGATTTTTGTTTTTGGAAATGCCTGTGTAACCTACCTAATTTTTAATAATGTTTCCCTAAACAGAAAAATTTGCTCTGGTTTCATTCTTAGCTGGTGTGCCTTTTGTGTGAAATCATTATATACTCCCTGCACCCATGATGGAATTGTCTAAATGCTTTGGTTTTCTCCCACATCCCAAGGACATGTAATAGATGAAATCGTATTCTCCAAATTACTCATATGTGTGAGTGTAGTGCATGAGGGAGCATGAATGGACATTTTGAGATGGCCTGATAACCTCTCCAAAACAGCTTTAATGCATCATACCTGATGCCTGCTAGGATAGTCTCTGGCATCCCCGTGATTATATCAAAGAATCACCCTCTGCTCCACTTTACTAATCTGTGCAGACCCTAACCTTAACCCTGCCTCTGGCCCTAACTCAACCTTATACATTACCTTAGAAAAACCTTTCTTGTAGCACTTTCACTACAACCAATATCTCAGACATGTACTTCATACAAAAACACAAAGACTCGGCCAAATAAACCTAACTCTATCATCTTATCTAGTCCATATTCTAACTCTAAACAGCAAACACAACAAGCACTCTTACCCCAAATACAATTGCATTTACTGCTATGGAAACATGGCCTAATGATAAAATGAGCATGAACAGTTAATAAAATTATACTGCAATTCTGTTTGTCAGCAAAACAAACTGCATCTCTCTCTTTACTTGGATATATATATATATCATATAAGTAGGTATGACTGTGTGAGCAAACACATTTATGTGTTTACATCTGCATGTGTGTTGATCTTTTGACAGCATTTCAGTTCATATCATTTATTTCTGTTTAGCTATTCAATATGGGTGCTCAAAAGATTACTTGAATAGGTCGTGTACAGTAAGGTATTATTGTATTATTTTTTTAAATAAGTGTAATAAAAGAACTTTGCATTTTGAAAATGTGTGGGATTATTTATTTCTCCTGTTAGGGCCTTTCAGCTGTGCAGTCAGTTTCATTGTATATATGGGATAAGTTAACTGCATTTTTCCTGACTAATCATTTGTCATTTTTGATGGGCTTGTTGCCACCTTCTCTTCAGCAGGGCATTCTGCCTTCCCAGACCCCAGATAAATTAAACTAAGAGCCGATGAAGATGGCATTACTTTAACAAGAGCAATAAAGCAGATTTTATAAGAAGAGTTCAGTGCATTTACATTCATCATATATCCTCCGTAGTTTTTGCACAGATTTTACACTGTGATTAGCTCATTAGTGAGGTTAATTGGATACATTAGCTGACATAATTACTGATGGCATATGAACTAAGGTCTACAGCCTAATAAATGGCAGACAAACTGTAGATATGCATGAGCAGTTTAAAGCAGGTTCCTCCTTTCCCTTATTAAGTGTCATTAGTTTTAAATTTTCCACTTCTCTTTCACTCCTGCCACTTTCACAACACAGTTAGAGAGCTGGCCAACTGAAACAAATCAAGTAATTTTGCTAGCTAATTGAGAAAAAAGGCAGTGCTGCAAGAATAGAATCAATGCAGTGGTAATGGCTTATACTTCAGTTTCTAAGTGGTTAAAATGGACTTCACTTTGTAAGTGGTTAAAATGGATCTGTCATTTGGTTAACAGTGTGTGTCTTTGCACACTCACTTTTCTGTAAATGCTGATAACTACTGATAGCTGTTTGTATTCCTTGTGGTAGCATATGTTGTCATTTATTTTCCTGAAAGGTAGTTGGTTCACTTTTAGAGAGGTGTGCATTTTATTTTTCACAACTGTGTGTTCTTTCACATTGTATTTTAGCAAAAGAGAACTAGTTGTCTCAGCATTCATATCTTATGTCTTTCAAGTGCTCTGCTACAATATAACAAAATTACCCCTGCTTTAATAAAGAAATAAACTTTTGAAACTATTATTTCACTATTGTGGCAAAACAAAACAAGAAAATAATAAATCTCTTTTTGGCATAGACTGTTTGGATACAAATGTTCAACAAGTGTTAACTACAGACCGCAAATAACAAGTGCCAAATTAACTTACTAAGACATTTTTAAAAAGTAAGATCTCTGTTGGAATTACAAAATGACAATATAGTTTTGTGTAGACACATAGTCTGTTTTATAGTAGAAAATAAAACACTTACATCTTATTTCTAGGTTTGTGTGACTAGCAATTAGAACTCTGAAGCATGTCTAAACAAAAGAAAACTCTAAATTTAAAATCATTCGGTCAAGATTTCATTCAGTCATATTGTAAAATCTTCAGCACATGTGTGAGTCTGCAGAATTACTTACTACATTGTAATGCATGGAGTGCTGTGATTATGCTCAAAAATGGTTAAATTACATCCTGTTTTATCAAGACCCTACCTTAACAATACTATTAGCTTTGAGGTTGCACTAAAGCAGACATCATCAACATCAAGCATCCAACAGGCTCCCCACTTAAGCACCATGTTCAATAATAGCCTCGCATCAAGCTTTGTGCCCACTGAATGGCACACAGCAACAGTTATCCCACTCCACAAAGGGGGAGCCACCACTGATCCCAGGAACTATCGACCTATTAGCTTGACGAGCCTGGCCTGCAAGGCCATGGAACGTATCATAATGGAACTCATAAACAAAGACATTGGTAACCTCCAAACTCTAGATCCCACCCAGTTCAGGTTTGTGAAAGGCAGATCATGCCTCCTGAACCTGAATGGCTTCTTTGAGGCAGTCACCAAAGCCGTAGATGAGGGTAAGGTGGTTCACACAGCCTATCTTGACCTCGCCAAGGCTTTCGACACCATCCCCCATTCTGGAATTATAGCTAAACTCACTAAACTAGGTATAAATCCCTACATCACAAGATGGGTTGCCAACTGGCTCACTGACAGAACCCACACTGTAAAAGTTGCAGACTCCAAATCTGACCTCAAAGCAGTGACAAGTGGAGTACCACAGGGTTCCGTCCTGCGACCTCTCCTGTTTGGTATCTATTTCTCTGAAGTACAGGTTAACACAAAAGGCCTCTGGCTAATGAAGTTCACAGATGACTGCAAACTAGGTAAACTAGGAGCCATAGTCAAGTCCCCAAATGATGTGGACATCCTACAGAAGGGCCTCACTGAGACAGATGAAAAGATCAAAAGATTGCCAAATTCTGGTAATCAAGGCCACACAGGTAGAAAATGCACTCTCCAAAGTTAAGAATACAGCATCCATGGGACCAGATGACATCCCAGGCTGTGTACTACATGAACTACACAATGAACTGGCACCTTACCTAAGTGTCATGTTTAACCATAGTCTCACCTCACACTTCGTGTCCATTGAGTGGCGCACAGCTACAGTTATCCCATGCCACAAGGGAAGATCCACCTTGGATCCTAGGAACTACCGTCCCATCAGTCTGACAAGCCTGATCTGCAAGGGCATGGGAAAGCATTACCATGGAACTTATAAACAATAACATTGGCAACCTTCAAACACTGGACCCCACCCAGTTTGGGTTTGTGAAGGGCCGATCTTGTCTCCTGAATCTGATTGACTTCTTCAAATCAGTCTCCAGAGCTGTGGACGAGGGTAAGACAGTCCACACAGCCTATCTGGACCTTGCCAAGGCCTTCAACACCATCCCCCACTCTGGAATCATAGATAAACTTACTAAGCTGGGTATAAATCCCTACATCACTCTATGGGTTGCCAATTGGCTTACTGACAGAACCCAGACTGTAAAAGTAGCTGACTCCAAATCCAGCTCCAAACAAGTGACAAGTGGAGTACCTCAGGGTTCAATCCTGGGACCACTCTTGTTTGGCATCTACTTCTCTGAAGTACAGGCCAACACTAAGGGACTCTGGCTAACAAAGTTTGCAGATTACTGCAAACTGAAAGTCATTATTGAATCCCCAAATGATGTGGATATACTACAAAAGGGCCTTACAGAAACAAATGCCTGGTGCCAGAGCCATGGGCTCAAGCTTAATGCCAGGAAATGTATAGTTATCCCCTTTGGAAAACAAAACATGTACCCATGAAACACCACATAGGTAGCAGGACACTAAACATCGAAAGTGTGATGAGAGACTTAAGGACACAGGCGGACAGTGGTCTCACTTTCGATAACCACATTGCCACAACAGTCAGGAAATCCTTCTATGTGGCACATCTCATCACTAAGGGCTTTTCATCCAGAAAAAAGGAAGTCATTGTCCCACTGTACTCTTCCCTCATTAGACCCATTATAGAGTATAATGCCCCATTTGGTATGTACCTCACAAGACATCTGCAACAGCTGGAAAGGCCACAGAAATACCTCACTAAAAGATTCACAGGCCTAAAGCAGACGCCATATGCTGACCATCTAAAAAAACTCCAGCTATTCTCTGTGGCATATCGTCTACTCAGAGGCGATCTCTGCTTAACATACAAGACCATGTCAGACCCTGAGCTGTTGGACATGCTCCACTTAAATAAATCCAATCCCTCAGAGCCACACTTTCCAGGGATCTAAACCTTGTCATCACAATAAACAAAACATGCTGGAGGGACAGGTTCCTGACCCAGAGACTGGAATAGACTGCCCATACATGTCAAGCAGAGTGCCTCATTGGCGCTCTTCAAAAGGAACCTTGATGACTGGAAGGGAGATAGGAAATTCACCCCGGGGATCATGTCAGTCACCCTGCTAGACAGGGGTCCAGAGACGTAAATACTGTGGGAAGAAATATCCAGGGAATTGTTATGGCTAGGCTTGCATAAGCCCTAGGGCCGATAGCCTAGTACCAACCTATGAACCTATGAAACTATAAGATGCCTGGTGTCAGAGCCATGGCCTCAAGCTCAATGCCAAAAAGTGCAGTGTCATCCCCTTTGGTAAAATCTCTGTACCTATGAACTACCACATAGGCAGCAATCTACTTAACACCGAATGCATGATAAGAAACCTTGGGACCCAGGTGGACAGTAGTCTCTCCTTTGAAAGTCACATCACCACAGTAGTCAGGAAGTCCTTCTACGTGGCACACCTCATTATAAATGGGCTCTCATCCAGGAAAAAAGAGGTCATTGTTCCCCTCTACTCGACACTCATTAGACCCATTATAGAGTGCAACGCCCCTTTTGGAATGTACCTCACAAGACATCTGCAGTAGCTGGAAAGGCCACAGAAGTATCCCACAAAGAGGATTACTGGCCTCAAACAAATGCCCTACACTGACCAACTCAAAAAACTCCAGCTTTACTCCGTAGCATATCGCCTACTCCGAGGTGATCTCTGCCTGACATATAAAGCTATGTCAAACCCAGAGCTGTTGGACATGCTACACCTAAAGAAATCCCAATCCTTCCAAGCTACATGCTCTAGGGACCTAAACCTTGTCACCACAATAAAGAGGACATACTGGAGGAATATTTTCCTATCCCAGGGACTTCCCATACTCTGGAACAGGCTACCCATCTATGTCAAGCAAAGTTCTTCATTAGCACTTTTCAAGAAAAATCTTGATGAGTGGATGGGAAATAGGAAATACACCCCGGGGATCACTTCTGTGTCTCTGCTTGACAGTGGCACAGGAAAATAACTTTCTTGGGTGCCATAAGCCAGGGAACCTTGTTGGCTAGGCTTACATAGGCCCTTGGGCCGATAGCCTAGTACCTACCTATGAACCTATGAACACTAACCAATAAACAGCAGCAGAAGAACATGAAATGGCTTTGTTTCATCTCCTGCTTCTGCCTGTAAATGTGCATAAACTATTATGAATTAAACTTCTTCCTTTAAGTAGAGAATACGTCAGGACATCACCCCCCCCCCCCCACTTTACTTGCTTTCAAAGCAGTCATAACATATTACATTTCTTTTTTGTTTTGTTTTTATCTTTGCTTTCCCAAGCTAATAGTATGTGGAGCAGATAAATCTTCATGCACGACAAAGAATTATGATCAAATCTCCCATAGCAACAAACTTACATGTTCTCAACATGGTTGCCAAGATCCACCTTTTGAGAAGGCTCTCGAGGTGAATTTCCAGGCAACCATGTCTTTAACACATAACATAGAGGATTATGAGTGGGTCACTGATCATAACCTAATAATTTTGTGTTCAAGACATGGATGCCAAAAAATTCATATTGAGAGCAAAGCTCAAGAGGTGAATCTTGGCATCTGCGTCGAGCTTGCATAATAGAGAGTAAGGACCAACCATAAGTTTTTGTAGAGCGTGGAGCTTTATCTGCTCCATATACTACTAGTTAAAGGAAAAAAGAAAGAAAGAAAAAAATGCTTTGCCAGCTTGCAAAGCCATAAAGAATATAGTGAGCACTGTCAAAAGACAGTGTAACTCTGTTATGTTTGCAGTCAGCTTCCATGCCTCTCAGCTGTCCAGAGTTTTGCTGAATGCCCTCATTTTTTCCCTCACATATTTGGTTTGTTCCTCATAAAGTCTGTGGTTTTTAGAACAATTATTGAGGAATAAATTTATAAAATTATGAAAGACATTTGAGTTTCAGACTTTGTATCCTTCATAAAATACAGGCGAACACACATCCTATTATTCTTATAACTTTCTAAGTTTATAACAGGAAATGGAGGATATGTTACTGATGGACAACAGGCAGAAACACATCTTTGTATCCTGCCACTATTTGCTGGTGAGTACTGGCAGATTTCACTGCCTAGCCTGAGACCTGACTTTAACAACTTAAACAGGGGTGCTCAATATTTGATAAGGTCGGGTTCCGCATTAAAAAGAAAGCATAACTCTGTCCTGTACATTTGCACTCACCTTCCATGCCTCTCAACTGTCCAGATTCTTGATGAATGTCCAGATTTTTCCCCCTTATATTTGGTTTGTTTCTCATGAAGTCTGTGTTTTTCAGACCAATTACTAAGCACCAAATTTATAAAATAATGAAAAACATTGGAGACTTAGTATTCTTCATAAAATGCAGGCGAACACACATCCTGTTATTCTTCTAACTTTTTACGTTTATAATAGGACGTGTGGGACATGTTACAGAAAGACAGCAGGCAGAAACAGATCTTTTATTCTGAGCTATTATGTGCTAGTCAGTACTGGCAGATTTTGCTGCCTAGTCCAAGACCTGAATTTAACAATGTAAGCAGGCGGGTGCTTAACATTTGTTAAAGTCAGATCTCGTGCCACTCTAGCACTTAACCGGTTTGTTGTTTTCTAGATATCGGAGAGTGATCAACATTGTCCTTCAACTACATATACATTAAGATCGGAGACCCAGTCATAATCTGCATTAAAATACAGTAAGGCTACCTATTATATGAATTCTGGCACAGAATTCTCCCCTATGAATATTTATTAAAAGATTATAAATGCCTTCTCAGATAACAAAGAACTTAATGTCGGTCTTTGGTTATGTTAATGGTACAATTCACAGTATGTTAAATAAAGTTTAAGAAAAAGAACTGAATTTAATTTTTTGATAAACATTATTACCTGACATCCATTACAGCCATTGATGATACACCAGGAAATGAAAAATAGAGCATATTAGTTCCCCTGGCTTTATCATAGGTCATCAAGGTATTATGATAAATATTAAAATATATGTTGATGCAGCCTTGAATCTGGTATTACATTTTGAAGAGTACCCATCTAGTGTGCCACAAGAGACCTCATTGACCACCATGATGATTTTGTTGTCTGAGTGGGATAGCATTATGGTGAATGAGAACTCAAACAAGACACTGTATAGTACCCAAGAGGAAGGCAGTCCAAAAATGTAACCAAAATGAATACTTAGCCTGGCAAGGAGATGAAGAAAAGTTAACTGAGAGCACTTGAGGAATCATATGAAGCTTGCAAAGCATGCAAAGCATGCAAAACAATAAATGTTACAAACAATAATGTGGAAAGAATACGCAGTTTAATTACAAATATAGGGTCATGGGGATAATCAGATGACCTAAAGCTGTGCAGACAGTGTTACCATTATGAGGAAACATAGAATCCTGAGATGCACATGAGACCTAATCATCAGTACCAAACAAGATGTTGATCCTTGTCATATAGAGTTTTCAAGGGCTTTGTAGACTGGTGTACACTTTTAATGAAAAAGTCATCTTTGCAAGGACAAAGAGTGGATAAGAACAAAGGCAATTCACAGAAGAGCAATAGAAATGGCACAGAATGTGTGACAGAAAGCCTACAGAGAAATACCACAAGAAATTATTAAGTGTACTCATGGAAAAATGTTGATAGTGGGGCCATGGTAGAAACTGTCAAGCACCTTAAATGAAACCACAAAGTCAAAATGGTTTCCATTATTACAAGAAATAGTTGAATGAGAGCAAACAGAAAGATATTTGATTAAAATTAAAACAGTTGAGATGTTTCAAGGGCAATAGGAAGAAGCACTTATTTTCTCAAAGAAAGAATTCTTTAATTTTAAAATTACTTTCCTATGAGGAGATAAAGTTAGATATATACACAACCTTGTAAAATTCATTTTTGACCATAATGATGTCTCAGATTATCTAGATTCAACTAATGACTGAGGTGGTGCATGATCTAACCATGGATGGAGGGCACTGAGGGGTTGATGCCTGCTTGCCCATCCTAAGGGATGGTGATAACAGACTTCCTTCAGAACAGCTTGTCTTGGGGGAAGCTGAGTAACACACACACATATATATATATATATATATATATATATATATATATATATATATATATACATGGATCTACTACCGTAGATCAAAATTACACTATTTCGAAATACGATAGTAGTGTCCCACTAATGCGAAAGTTCACTTCAACGAAAGTGCACTTTTGCGAAAGTCACTAAGTCGAATGGGACATTTCCTGCACTGTAGTGTGGTAGTGATGGACCTTAGGGGTTAGGGCTTGGGTTAAGGATAGTGGATAGCTAGTAGGGCTATCCACTATCCTTAACCCAAGCCCTAAACCTAAGCTCTGTGACTACCGCACCACAGTACAGGAAATAGGTCCGTAACTACTGCTCAATGGAAGAAATACAATTTCCTGCACTGTGGAGCAGTAGTTTCCGACCTTAGGGTTAGGGCTTGGGTTAAGGATAGTGGATAGTACTACTAGCTATCCACTATCCATTACCCAAGCCCTAACCCTTCGTTCATTCTAGTGACTTTCACAAAAGTGCACTTTCATTGAAGTGCACTTTTGAGTTAGTGGGACACTAATATCGTATTTCGAAATAGTGTAATTTCGATCTACGGTATTAGACCCATATATATATATATATATATATATATATATATATATATATATATATATATATATATATATATATATGGGCCTACTTCTGATAATCAAAATTTCACTTAATCGAGATGAAAACACCAAATGTTCAAATAAATGAATATTCATATCACCAGATTTCTATATAGTGAATGGAGGCAGTTGACAAACATTCAACCAACAAACATGTCGCAGTATGTCAAACCCACCCAGGAAGGGGGGCTGCACCCCCCCATTGTGGGGGCCTGTGTCCCACACACACCCTAACTAAATATACCAACTCCAAGATCACACTACAATGGAGAAAAGGGCAAATTTTCCCATGTTGGCTAACTACCTCCATTGCCTGTGTAGAAATCTGGTGATGTGAATGTCCACTTAATTGAATGTTCGATGTTTTCATCTCGATTAATTGGGTTTTGGGTAAGTGAAATTTCAATTATCTGATAGGGACCTATATACATATATATTTTCTGTGTGTGTGCGTGCGTGTGTGTGTGTGTGTGTGTGTGTGTGTGTGTGTGTGTGTGTGTGTGTGTGTGTGTGTGTGTGTAAATAATATATAGTTAGGAATCAAGGAGCTCAAGTTTGCTGAAGAGTACACAAGAACTCTAGCTGGAAAGGGGAAGTATAAAGAAGCGTGCATCCACATTGGGCTTGTGCAGCAGGCATTACTCCTTGTTTTTCATAAAATGGCAGGTGTTAGTAACATACAAGCAATATTGTTTTTCCCACTGGTTGAGAACAACAATGCCTGTACCCTCTCATGGTGTATTAGAATACAGAATACTGAAGCAATTTACACTCTAGTAATGGGTAGGGTTTAGTGGCCAAAAAATAAAAGGTTTAGAAAAATAAAAGGCAGTCATAAAGAGATAACCCATTGATAGATGGTTTATGAGCAAAACACTTAATTTCTACTATTCCCATCTCACATGGTCAGATCTGATGGTGTAGAAGAATACAGCCCTGATTACATCTTAGATGACTTTAGTAGTATTAGCCACTTTTGTGTCTACTGGAACTGAAGTGGGAAGAATGAGTGTGCTTATCCTTTGGGGTGGAGCAGGCTAGGTCTGTCCAATACAACAATTTGTCACAAGAGGGAGTCTCTGAAAAAGGGCAGTCCTGGGGCATGTGCATGATGTACTATACCATGCATGCAGTGGCCTTCAGTCTTTGTGGACTGGACATTTCACTCATGTGGAGAAGGAGTAATGGCCAACATGGTGATGTATTTCACATGCCACTTACCCAGGGGGTGGTGTTAGAGGTATATCTGAATCTCCCTCATTGTCAGTTGCTAGAGAGGGAACAAAAACACCTTAATGGATGACTGTGTGGGCTTTTTTAGATGACTCATGCCCATATACTACTGATAGAATGCCTTGTGAATGTTCGGAAATGGGGAGACACCAGCTAGTAGAAGCTGATGGTTGCTAGATAAAAGGGTAAAAAAATAAATATGAGTTTCCTATTTACCCTCTTTCCTTTTCATTTGTCAGAAACATGCCGAGTGAAATGAATATTGTCAATCAACCACAGGAGGGATTCTATAAAGCCTACAGAATAATTTTGTCCGTGTACCCATCACAGTGTGATGTGCATGCAGCTGCAAAAAGTATTATTTTCAGGAAACTCCGCATAGCGGCATGCATTCAAATGCAAATACAGAAACTTTAGTGGCATACAAATTACAACATAAGTAGTTGAACTTTATGCTAATGAAGCAAACCAACATGGTGGAGTGATCCAACAACCTTTAAAGCAGCTGTGTAGACTCCATGTTCATGTTGGATGGGTATTCTAAAACTTTCCGAATACAGCCATGGATAGGAGTCTACATGGAAACAAGAGCAAGTAAAAGCTTTTATATTTGTACAGAATTGACCTTAGCATGTAACAACACACATATTATTACCTAATTACACATTGTGGATGCTAGATAATCAGATTAACAAATATAAAATTACCTTTTCAAGTGCCATGACATAAACACAGCTTTTCTCTGCCACCCCTAAATGAAGAATATACTTGTAAGTAATGCAGGCTGCTAAAATGTTTAAATGTCATGAAACAGAATATTATACTGTAATGAAAACATATGCATTATGAAGCTTATGGATTACAGTCCCATTTTATTAAAACATGTATTCTCTGCCGAGATATATGCAAAGTAACACCCTCCCTTGTGTTTCAAACATTGGGAACCCATGCAGTTTCCCTACCTACATGGCTACTAACCATGTAAATTCTGGGCTGTCAGCATGGTGAAGATGCAAATGAGGTCAAAGCTCATTAGAATTATTGAATCTCAAAACAGAGTGACCATGTAGGGATGTTCAGTTCATGGAGGCACTACCACATTGTTCGTGTTGAATGCATGGCAACAGTGAATGCTGACATCAGGGGTGTGTGTCAGGTTACACCTACAGAGGTGAACATGTAGGGCTTTGAACAGTGAAAGTGTATGTAAGCAGTGCACAATTCCCAAGTTCTGTGTCATCCTCATTATTTGGTTGTTAAAATGTGTGGTCTCTGTCCACTTTATTTTTATTTATTTATTTTTACTTTACCATTGTTTGCACAATATGGTACTTAGTGCAACCAAGAAAAACAAACAAATGAATGGCAGGTTTCTCTGAGTTGTTATGCAACTGTTTCTGTGGCGGTACATGTATGTGTTAGCACTACAATATAGATGGTCCTTGGTTTGCCTGCAGGGTGTGCAACCTTTCCCTTTACTTTTTATGATCCATGTTTGCACAATATCATGAGAACAGAGGAAATATAAATTTTTGCCTATGTTTACCTTATTTATGTGAAGGTACACATAGCTGCACATAGCATACTACTGATAATGCAACAGGGGTGTTTAATAGATGTTAGTTATAGCATAAGCAGGTGAATTGCGTGCTTATCAACCAATTCAACATGATGGAGCTATTCAACAATGTATAAAGTATCCATGTAGCCTCCATCGTGGTTTTTCCTTTATCAGTCAATACATTTGGAGTAGAGACAAGGAAAGTTTAACTCAATGCTAGAGGCTGCTGCAGCTATTATACATCTGCATGTGCTAGAGGCTGTAGCCAATGCTGCTGGTACTGCTGACAACTGGCTGAGGCCAAGAAGGAGAAGAGTGTTCAGGCCCAGGGTAACTTATCAGGTGCAACATAAGCTGGAGATTTTAGAGTGCTACAGGGTGGACATAAGATATATGTTGCCCTTAGAATATTAGCTATTGGTACCTTTCAAAGACCAACTGAGGACATGATGGGTATATCACAGGCATCAGCATCCAGGATCCTCCACCAATTTCTAGCTACTATGCTCATACATGCCAGTGAGCACAAATTTTTCCCCCCATAGTTCTGAAGAGAGAGCCAGAAATATGAAACTATTTCACCATGTAGTGCACTACTCTGAAGTACTAGGTGCCATGGATTGCACTCATGTATACATTCAGGCACCACCTCATGAGCAGGGTAGAATCTACAGTAGCTGCAAGGGATATCACTTCATCAACTGCTAAATTGTGTGTAATGCCCAGGGAATTATCTTGAATGTGTGTGCTGACAGCTATGGCATTTATCATGACTCCCATATCTGGCACTCATCTCAGCTGTACCAGATGTTTGCTACAGGGAACATCCCACAGGGCCATTTACTGATGGAAGCTGGCTATGCCCTGGAACTATGGCTGATGACACCCATCAGAAGTGCACACACACCTACAGAAGAATGCCATAATGAGGCACATGCTCAAGCTAGAAACATCATAGAGCATGTGTTTGGACTTCTGAAGTCACAGTTCCCGTGCCTAGATATATCTGGTAGAATTCTGCAGTAAAATCCATGTACATGTACACAAATATTCACAGAATGTACTATACTCCACAATTTGATCCTGTGGAAACAGCTGCATCAGGATCAGCAAGGGTAAGGGACATACATCTCCCCACCATTGCCTAGGTCACCACAGCCACAGTCAGAGGAGGACTCAGAGGAGGAACTCCCAGCTGCTGTCCCTGTAGGCAGACACAGGCATGCTACGTATGCCTTTGCTTTGGCTAAGAGACAAAACATAGCATATTCACTGGCCACCTAGGGACCTAATACCTTTCTCCTACTCACATTCATATAGTAAAATACATGCCAGGCAAGTCAGGCAACTCACAAACATTACCTCCCCATGTACTGACTATGTACTACTTGAATCAGACAGAGTCAGCCTTGAACTAAAGGTGTGTCAACTGCTGCATTTGCAAGAGAAGTCATGAACCTAGAGTATATTCTTTGATACTATTATGGCATATCCTTGTATTTCCTTACTTGATACAGTAAGCAAGTAAATAATGGTGGATTTGCACAGAAAGTACCTTAATATGTGACACCAGACATGTATTTTACTTATATTTATCCATTAGTAATTAGCAGGCCTCAGGCATGAAAGATTCACATAGTCATACATTTGAAGAAGTCTGATGTTGCCTGCATAGCCTCAGTTTAGCACCACATCTTTGTACTGGTAAATTATTAAATACAGAAGTTAGAAAGTGATGATACACATTGCAGTTTCAGACTTCAGACTTGTTTGTGTCATAACACTAACTGAGCTTTGCCCCCTCCTCCCAAAAAAGAGGCATGTACCCTTGCTCCTGCCACAACAGAAACTCAGCTATGCTACCCCCAAAGGAACAGTATACATGTGTTTGTGCCATCCACCCTGGACTGAATATCATATTATCCCCAGTTAATATACTCTCACATGTTAAGGCCAATGATATAGAATGGCTTACACACTGCATGTGTTAGATAAGTGACAAATGATCAAGAAATACAGAAAGGTAACAGAGCTGTTTATTTGTAAGCATAATTATGACAGGTTGTGTGATCACTCACTTCTCTATGTTCAAATATAGTAAAGAGAATTAAATGTACAAATCACAGCTGATGGTTTGATAGCAGTGTACATTCTGATGCATTTGTTTGTGTGGAGAATGACTTCATTTTGTTGATGAAAAGCTGTTGTGTGGCAAAGATGACTAAGGCATCCCCCTGTTTTCTGAAGCTGAATTGCTGGGAGGGTTCACATCCTAACATACACAGAAATTTGGGATGTGTACTATCAAGTTTTACTGTGCTTTTACAGATTTTACATATGCATTCCTTAGTTTTAGTATCTTTTCCTCTTTGTCTTCTTTTAATTCCACTTTTGAGCGATGTGCTACATCCTGAAAAACTGTTTGGCTAAGCTTATCTTGTTTGCACAAAGCACAGCATTATGGAAACAGGGGAAAACCAGATTGCCTAGAAAACAGACACCCAAAAATAGAAAATGGATATATTTAATTCATGCTCTTAAACATCACAAAAAGTCAGTCTGGAATACAGATGGGACCAGGGAATAGTGGCAAACATTAGCTATGTGGCTGGCATTTGCATACTGCTTCCCTGTGTACAAACAGGCCTATCTCACATATGTGTACACTTTGTTAACCATCCCACAAATCTAATGTCCGTTGTACTATAGAATTGCATATATGATATTTTGCTATTGATGTTTATTGTCCATTTCCTTTGTATGACATAAAACTACATATGGAAACATTGCAAACTAAGGGCACAATATAACTATACATCATATATTCACAATGCATCCATACATCCATTTGCACCCCCCCCCCAAAATACCAGCTACACTACATTCCTGAGGTCTCATTACTTTTTCCACACATATATCAACCACAATACAAAGTGTTATACATAATAGTGTGTGCTCACGCATGAACTGGGCCACTTGGTGGTGCTCACAGCCTTGCCCTGCAAATCTCAAACAGCCAAGTATGCTCAGTAAGGGTATTTGTATTGTTACACAGCTAGGCTTCCAAACAGCCTACTGCTATTAGGCTACTAGACTCAGATGTCACTATGAAGCAATGTACCTATGCAGGCCTATCAATATCTTAGCTCACACATGGCCTGTTGATGTCATCTACTATAAGTTCACCTGCAGTCATGTTAAAATCAGACTTGCACCATAGCACATGCAACAATTATCGTGTTCTGTAGTGTGTCATTAGATAGGTAGGGGGTCTATTCACATTGCAGTCTGTGTGTGTGTGTGTGTGTGTGTGTGTGTGTGTGTGTGTGTGTGTGTGTGTGTGTGTGTGTGTGTGTGTACACAGAAGAGCAGAAATGTTTATCCCACAGTTACTTCTACAATGGCATGACTTGCCAGATTTTTTGAGACTTGCACAAGCCTGCACATCTATTTCATGCAGGCCTACCAACATCTTTTCTCCCAAATGGCCTGGCGATGTCCTATACTATAAGTTGACCTGCAATCCTGCCAAAATCAAACTTATGCTGTAGCGCATGTATTAAGTACTGTGTTCTTTAGTCTGTGTACTTAGATAGGTAGGGGTTCTATTCTCACTGCAGACAAATGGGGGGAGTGGTTTGTGTGTTTCAGCTGTTGCTGAACTTTACAGTGAGCCTTTTACAGCAGCCTGTGGGACACTGTTATCTTGTCCTCAGACACTGCTGATGTCATCATCTATAAAGTGTTGCCTGTCACACTCCAAATCTACTTGGGCCGTGACACTTGCGTTACGTACTGTGTTCTGTAGTGTGTATACTTAGATAGGTAGGGGGTTTATTCTCACTGCAGTCAAATGTTGTGTTTGGTGTGTGTGAGTGTGAGCTGTTGCTGACTTTACAGTGGGCTTTTTACACCAACCTGGAGGGCATGGCTAGCCTGTCTAGGACAGAAACACATCTGTCATTACAGGTTATACAGTAAGCAAAATAAGCTGCTTTCTACAAATATAAAAGTGAGAACCCAGAACTGGAAGACCAAACTCCTTAGCCTAAACAAGGAAATAAGACAACTTGTGCAAACTCTAACTTCAACCCTTATTTTCTCTTTTGTTTTTTTTTTTTTTTTTTTTGTTTGTTTGTTTTTTGGTTATTTTCTCTTTCCCCTGTAGTACAGCCCATAAGATCCACCTGCCACCATTCCACTGGCTATGGCACCAAGATCCAGCACATCTGAGCCACAGCCTGATCGCACCCCTTGTACTGCCCCTGCACTACCTGGGTCCTCAGGTACAGGCCAGTGGTTCCCTCTTGGAGCAGTGGCAGACGGGGTGATTTTATCATCTGAGAAGAACTGCTGAGGATGGTGCATAGGATTGTTTGCCTCACTGTGGGCACATCCATATGCCAGTTGGGGACACTGCTCTCCATCACTGTACTGAATAACACAAGGAGATGCATATGCCAGACACTGCAGCCATCAACACATTGAGGTGACAGTGATGGTAGACCAGTGAGTGAAGACCCATGTCTCACAGTCACCCAGCTTGGCATCCATGGGTTTGTGAGGTCCATACCCTTACCCCAACCATGGTTTTATTGTGTTCACCCACATCTTTTGTTCTTTATTGTCCCTGTGTCTTGTCTTGTATGTTCTGTCTGTCAGCAATTGCTTCCTCACCTTTCAAACTTACCTGCCTCAGACATATTTGTCCCCAACATTCTTTTCTTCAAAAAAAGGGCACCTGTCCCCTAAAAATTGGCCTATACATAGCTACATAGCTCTCCATGTCGCAAACATGTCTACTTGTCACACTTGATTTGGTCCAATTGTCTATACAACATGATTAAATTGTTGTCACCTCTCTCTCTGGAGGTGACAGTCCAAATTCAGCTAATCTTCTGTACATATGAGTAGTTTTTTCAGGGTGCATTCTCAGTATATGTCATATATATAGTCACAATACATACATTTGTTGTCCACCCCCCCAAACAATACAATCCTGGGAGGCTCAGTATATTTTGCAGACATATATCAACCACACTACAAAGTGTAATATGTAATGTTATGTGCTCCGTCATGGACAGGGCCAGTCAGTGGTGCTGACAGTCTACTAAACTCAAACATCTAACTATGCTCAATAAGCTGCTTGTATTTTTTACACAGCTAGGCTTCTCCACACCTAGGACACACTCTACAGTTACGATATGGGCCGAATATGACCCCATGAATCCATGTGCCTATGCAGGCCTCATAACCTATTATCCCCCAGATGGCCTGCTGATGTCATTTACCATAAGTTCATCTGCAGCCATGTATACATTAGACTTGTGCCATGGCACATGTGTAAAGTACTGAGTTCTATAGTCCCTATATTTAAATAGTTAGGGGTTCTGGTCTCACTTTAGTCAACTGGGTGTATATGTGTGTGTATGTGTGTGTCGCTACTCAGCAGAGTAGATGTGCTATCCTACTGTTACTTCTCCAGTGGCATGGCTTGCTATTCATTTCATACTTGCAGAAGCCTACACATCCATTTCATGCAGCCCTCCCAATCTCTTGTCTTCCACATGGCCTGCTGATGTCATCCATTATAAGTTGAACTTCACAGATGTAAATGTCAGACATGTGCTGTGGCACTTGTGTGGAGTACTGTGTTCTGTAGTGTGTGTACCTTAGATAGGTAGGGGTTCTGTTCTCCCTGCAGTCAACTGTGTGTGTGTGTGTGTGTGTGTGTGTGTGTGTGTGTGTGTGTGTGTGTGTGTGTGTGTGTGTGTGTGTGTGTGTGTGTGTGAGACAGATGTTACTTGACATCTGTGGGCACACCCATATGCCAGTTGGGGACACTGCTCTCCATCACTGTACTGAATAACACAAGGCATCTTAGGTTCATAGGAAGTTACTAGGTAAAGGACTGTTGACAGGTATGCTTTATGGTATATCCAGTGGGGACAGGAGGGTGAAGTTTGCCCTAAACTGTCTGGTAGCAGGCTGGCGATATCCTCAGGGTCAGTATGAATGGTACCATCCACTACTTTTTTGGCACAAAACTAGGCCTTTACTTTTTGATTTCTGATGTACCTAAAGAATGCCTTCTGATTTTCTTTATTTAGGAAGTTACTTTAGGTTTGTAAGTGGCTTTAGAGGACTTTTCAAGATAGCTAATTTCCTTGTTCAAGCTGTGGATGGTGTTCTTCCTCATTTGTATAGCTGTTTATACAGGCAATTTGTATACACCTCTGTGTCATTGCAGACAGTGGTAGCAGGGGGGTTGCAACTCTTTATGGCATCAGTTATGAGCCTATAGTTAGTATTGGAGAAATGTTTCATCCGTTGGGTATGACTGTGAATGTGATTGAGACTGAATTGTGATTTGACCTGACCAGGTTGGCCTTCACACAGGGGTTAGTGCAGAGAACCACTATGTTGGTCAGTACTAATTCAAGGACATTCAAGCCCCTTGTAGGGGTGCAGACTATCTGTTACACAGCATGTGTATTATCACAGTCCAAGAACCTTAGTGTGAGTATTTTTGTGCACATATGACTCAGACTTGATGGAAGGATAGTTGAAATCACACATGACCAAGCTGTCTGGCTGTCTAACGAATGACTTTATTAGGTCCATGTAGGCAAAGTGGTTCTCGTGATTCATAGTGGGGGACCTGTAGCTGTCAATGATATGGAAGGGGATTTTTCATGCAGTTAGTTGGACTTGGAGTAGATCTACATTGTCATACTCTTTGACCAGTCTTGCAATGTATTTGTCTTTAATGAAGATGTGTATACCTCTGCCTTTGGTTCTTTTATGCTTGTTTTGATGTGTGAATGTGTGGAAGGCATTGAACCCCTGCATGGCCAGGGTGCTCTCTGCAGGCTTGAACCATGTCGGTGTGACTGCACAGACATGGGCATCTTACAAGGCAAGGAGTTCTTCCAGTGTGTGCAGTTTCTGATTTACACTCCTTGCATTAAGCAGCATGACCTTCAGTTTGTCTATGGTGGATTCTTTTTGCGTTGGAACATTAGTTCTTCTGACATTGCCAAAAAGGCTACTATGGGGGAGGCAAGCACCTTTATATGGTACAGTGAGGTGCATATCCAGTCTTTCACAGCATAATGGATGATGACAGAGTCATAATAGTACTTGTTAGAGACTTGAGTGTGTGTGTGATTAGCTGGACCCTGGCACCTGCCAGGCAGCTGACTGTGACCATCTCCTTGTCCAGCCTGGTAAGGGGGGCATCTGTTTATCTCACTATGGAGTCCCTTATGAGCAAGACATTTGGTTTTGAGGTGTTTTTCCTGAGGGGCTTATTGAATGACGCACTGTTGTGTGTATTATGTATAGTGGATTCTTTTGGGTATGTACTATGTGCAGTAGGTTTGCACTTGGGAGGTCTGAGATATTTAGTTAGGTTTCTAGCCAGTACCTCCACATATCTGAGTTTATGTGTTGTGAGCTTATGTGCAAGAGGTGAATTGTGTGTGCTGACAACATGTTTGATACCTGGTTTGTTGTTATGTGTAAGAACTGATCCCAAATTCATATTATAGATACAGCTCTCACATGTTGTATTTGTTTTAGCAGTAACTGGTTGTCAGTATACATGAGTCAATTGCTCTTTTGCCTCAGGATCCCCATGTAAATCAGCTGCCTGGAGAAATGATGGGAAACTGTCTGTCCATTATGGAAGGTATATACTGCAATAACTAGTGGGGAGTGAGTTAGATGGACCAAGTTTTGGTGTAAGGCTAACAAAACATGTCTATTCTATGGAGGGCTAGTGTTACAAAAGTATGTCAATGTTTCACACTACACAACTGAGTTAATTGCAGGGAAGCAGTACAAGTTCTGAGCAGCTACTGTAAAATGAGTGCAAACACCCCAAAACACAATGCTGGAATACAAGTTAAACTCTTTTAAACAAGTAAAACAAGGGAAGAGCTAACGGTGAGCCTTATTCCAGCAATCCCCAAGTCAGATGTGTTCTTGGCTGCACAGTGCTGCCACTATGGTGCAGGGGACCTTCTTAATATAAGAAAGCTGGTATTAGTGCTCAAATTATACCAAACAAAGAGATCCACCACACCTGCAGAAGAATGTAAGTCCACTCCAATGGTATAAGACCAATATGTCATTTAATGTAGCAAACAAATAAAATATAAAAAGTGTTTAAAATATACTGTAAAACAAAAGTGAACACAAAGTTCTTTTCATCCCACCTGGTGGCAAGACTTCTTCCGGTAAAAATTATTCACTGAAACCAGTATATTTAAATACAGTCCACAATGCAGTCATGTCACTAATCAGCCAATGAATGAGGGCTACTCCTAACCTAGTAAATGGTAATGAGAAACCTCCTTAGTGAGTAAATTATTTTTAAAACCAACTCATTTGATCCTATTATTACAAAAAATACATATATATGTTGTAGTTGTGTCTTTCGGCTTTTCCCGGTTAGGGGTCGCCACAGCAGAACTCCGGTCCGCTAATGATTGGCAGTAGATTTTTACATGCCGAGTTGCCAGCCCTGATGCACAACTTTCAATGAAGGTATGCCCATTCATGCATGTCTCCACACAGAAGATGATCTAGCTGAGAATCGAACAGGACAACGTCTTACTGTGAGGCGACAACGCTACCGCAGCACCACCACTGCAGTATGCTCATAATATTAAATAATAAATAATAATTAATATAAATGCAGATGCAAAATTATAAAAATATAAAAATTTGTAGGAAAATATAAATATAAGAATATAAGATTGTAAAAGAATGTAAAAATACATTCCTAAGCAATGCCGTCTATATACAAGTATATAAAAGTGCAAAATTACAAAAATAGATTCCTATCTACACAGTACCATCTGGATACAAGGATGTTAAAGTACAAGAACTCATTCCTGTTTACACAGTGCCATTTGGATATACCTAAAATTCATTACTATAGATGGAACACCTTAAAAACTTTTTCTTTTTCCAGGTACATCTGTGTGTTATTACATACTTGTGTTACAATATGTATACACCTTTTACCTCTTTGTTAGCATTATAATAGCAAAAAGTACTACGTTTCAGATACACACCCCTTACTGTACATTTATAGGTTCATAGGTACGTACTAGGCTATCGGCCCAAGGGCCTAAGTAAGCCTAGCCAACAAAGTATTTTGTTGTTAATACCTACGTAATGCCCTGTAATGTATCAACTAATGTATCAACTAGCATACACAAGTGAAATTTCTTCTTGTGTTTGTTCACATTAGTTATCTCTGAAGGTTTTGTATTTATTTTATTTTATTTTACATTTGTTGACAGGGCTGGTCTAACTGGATATATGTCCATTTTCCGTAGAGGCCCAGGGCGAAAAGCTCCACATAAGCAAAATTTTAGCAACTTCAGGTACAGATTAAGTAAAATTTTAGCAAATTTAGGTACAGTACTATTTTAAGGTGAAGAATACAAATGTTATATTGCAACATAGCATTTTTAATGTAGCAGATAATAAGAAAGAGATAAAACAAAAAAATAATTATAAAGTATAAAGTACTCAGGATACACTACAACCTCACAAAGGATGGCGACATTCACCCAAACCCTAGTCCATCCCCACCAGTTGGCCCTAATCCTCCTACAATATCCCCTACCACCATAGCTTCAACAAATAGACCTAGCTCACTGCTGGCCTGCCATCTAAACATTAGGAGCATAAATAACAAAACTCAGTACCTGCATGCCCTCTTGGCTGTTCATTCCCCAGATATATTATGCCTAACAGAAACGTGGCTGAAGCCTGCCACCAAGGAACATGAGATTCTGCCACCAGGGTATAGTATGTTTTGACTAGACTATACCACCAGAAAGGGTGGTGATGTAGCCATACTTTACAAGTCTACCCTATCTGTCAGCATAGACACCCAACAACCACCCCAGTTCAATAATGCTGAAATTCTTATCTCAAAACTACAAATTAACAAAAACATAATTGTAAACATTGTCTGTGTCTACATTTCCCCAGGGAGGAACACAGAAATCTTAGAAGACTTCTTATATTGGTTATCCAATAACCACCTCCAAGAAATAATTGTTCTTGGGGATTTCAACATCGACTGGAACATTTGCTCCACAACCCACATAAACCTCTATGGATGTACTCAAATCATAACCTCCCCCACCAGGACAGGGAAACCCAATAACAAGGAAAGTACCCTAGACTGGATACTTGTCAATACCCATCTTCAATCTTATAAATCAGGCACTTTGCCTGATGACCTAAGTGACCACTGTCTCACCTATGTAATCAAGCTCAAAGTAGACTGGTCCTACCAACCCACCTATAGAACATTAAGAAACAACAAGAATTTTATTCTCACCATGTTTCAAAATGAACTTAAGGCATGCAACTGGTCAGTACTAAAAAGTCTCTCCCTAGATGAAGCAGTAGCATACTTTAACATCAAATTCCTTGCTATTCTTAACTCCCATGCTCCCAGCTGCTCTATTAGAACCAAAGTTAATATTGCACCATGGCTTTCTAAAGATACCAAAACCAAAATTTCACTCAGAAACAAAGCATGGGCCACCTACCGAAAAACAAAAGCCCCACTTGATCAACTAAGATTCAGACAGCTAAGAAATGACACCAAAAAATCCATAACCTTAGACAAAAAGAACCACTACTACCATCTACTGGAAAAACACCAAAACAAACCTCAAAAGTTCTGGGCAGGAATAAAGAAACTACTCCACCCAGGCCAAACCACCACTCCACCCCCCTCAGCTTCCCAACAAAAATCTCCAGTAGATATTGCTAATAACTTCAACAACTTCTTCACAGGGACTATCCAGTCTAGAGCCAGTCAACTATCTCCCAATGGCTCTAATTCTAATGTAGTCACACCCAGTACCCAAACATACTTTACCTTCCAACCTGTTCCTACTCAACTTATTCATGCCCTACTTAAGAAACTAAGACCCACTACCCTGGCTGCCGACCTCCTCCCAACAGACTATCTGCAAAAGGCTGCTGACCCCATAGCCTACCCCATCTCTATTTTGATCAACAGATCTGTATCTGAAGCTACTGTACCCACTATATGGAAAATCTCCATGTCATACCTCTCCATAAAGGAGGTAGTTCCACTGAACTGTCAAACTTTAGACCCATGGCTATTCTGTCACCTCTAGCTAAAATAATGGAGAACTGTGTACACATACAGCTCATGCACTACCTCACACATAACAAGCTGTTGTCCAGCTTTCAGCATGGCTTTAAGCCACACCACAGTACTACTTCTACCCTCCTATCTTTCTCTAACATCATTAACCCCAACCACAATAATAACAAACTATCCTCAGCACTCTTTCTGGAGCTATTCAAGGCTTTTGACATGATTGACCACAAAATGCTTATAAATACCTTGAAGGCCTACTCCTTAAACAACCATGCATTCCAATGGTTTCAATCCTACCTGCAGGGCAGGCAACAGGTAGTCCTATGATAGGACAAGCTATCATCTTGCCTACCCATCACATTAGGAGTCCCCCAGGGCTCGATACTTGGACCCCTTCTTTTCTCCATCTTTACCAACAACCTTCATTCGGTCATCCCAGATGCTACCTACATTCAATATCCGGATTACTCCACCTTGCTTTTTTCTGACACCTCACCATCTACTTTATTCACATTAACCCAAATTACCTTCAGTACAGTGGGAAAATGGCTCTCCAATTAACATGTAATCCTAAACCCCAACAAAACTAAGTTGTTCCTCTTTTCCCCCACATGCAGGACCCCCTGTCAGCCTTCAACATAACTGCTAACAATGGCACTATCATCTCCCCAGAAGCCCAAATTAAACTACTGGGTGTCATAGTTGATAACCTGAAGTTTGATGCGCATATCAATCAAACTATCAAAACCATTAATAAAAAACTTGGCTCTCTTTACAGAATCAAACCTTTCCTTACCCTACTTGCTAGAACTGCAATTGCCCATTCCCATCTGCTATCAACTCTTTTCTATGCCTCACCTCTATTCTCCAACTTAAACAAAACAGATCTTAATAAACTATCATCCTGCTAAAACCACATTATCAGATTTTCTACTGGCACAGCCTACCGTACACACCACTGTCACAACCTAAATTGCCTAGGATGGCTTGAACTGCCAAGCCTACTGCAATTCAACCAGCTAATAGTGGCACATAAAGTCCTTTACCAACCAGAAAATACACCCGCACTAAAAAACATTATCAGCCCCTACACCAGCACCTGGCCACTGTGATCATCCACTAGACTCCTAGTTCAAACATACAAATCCAACTACTCTGCTGGGGACTCTCTGTTTGCCAACTCTGTTGGAAAAATATGGAACAGACTCCCAACTGACTTGACTCTAGAACCCTCACTAACTCAATTCAGAAACAAACGCAATAAATACTTCAAAACTCATTGGTCATGTCCTTGCACTAACACCGACTAGTGACCTCTCTATTTCTTAGGTGCCTTACCTTCAACTACTTCTAACTTTTTTCTACCACTCCATTTCAGGAAGGATCAATTGTATAACTGCTGCTCGGTGTGTCTTAACCTGAATGTAATGTTATGTATGTTTAACTTAAAATAATGTTATGTTTTGTAAAGTGTTTTATAATAAGTACTATATGTGCTAAATGCTGGTATTGCTTATGACTGTAATCTGCTTGAAACTAGCATTTACTAAATGTTCAATGTGTATTATTATCTTGGAGCTTTTCTCCCCGGGCCTCCGCTGAAAATGGACATGTGTCCAGTTGGACTATCCCAGTCAACAAATGTAAAATAAAATAAAAATAAAATAAATAAGTAGCACATAATAACAAAGAGAAATGAAAACACACTAACAAATATAGCAGCTTCAGGTACAGTAGTATTTAACAGTGAGTCATCCAATTGATCCTATAGTAGCATAGCAACTTTAAAGTAGCATGTAATAAGAAAGATAAAGAATTTCTTTATAGGTATTTATATGTGAAAACAAGTTCATACTGTAAGATGTAAACTATACCAGTACATACTTTGAAGTGGATCCTATGTAAGAGAAAGTTGTAAAGACTGAATTAGCTTATGTTGGTCTACTCTCAGAGGCATAGAGAGAGTTGGAATTAAATTGCGAATGGTTATATAGGTAGACTTCAGTCAAAGTGGTGGTATGATTAGTCTGGGTTACTACATGGGCATAACCAGTGGTTATTAAGGTATTCTCTGAGTTGTATTTTTGAACAGTTTCACTGAGGAGAGAGATGAGAGTTCCTTGGGAAGCAGGTTCCAGGATTTGCCAACAGTGTTGGAGAACAGAGAATCCCAGGCCTTATTTTTGGATATGACTGTAGATACTAGTACTTTATTGGCTGAGCGAAGGGTTTTCAAATTACTGTAGGGGGTAGAAGGCTAGTATTTATATGAGTATTTTTAGGAAGATAGAGGATCTTATGGGCAATAATAAGTTGTTGAATCTGAAGTTGATTACGTAGTTCTGGCCAACCTAGTTGCTTTATATTTTGACATTGGTGAGTCCTAAAAGAGGAAGCAGTAGCAAATCTGGCAATATTGTTGTAGGAGGTAGCTAGTTTGCTAAGGTTGTTTTTTGATAGGTTGGTATAGATAGGAGAGGCATAGAGGAGGGTGGAGATTAGATGGGTATGGGCAATAGTTATTCTAGCTGTTGGAGTAAGGAAGGGTTTAATCCTATAGAGGGAGCCTAATTTTCTGTTAACTGTTTTTATTGTTGTGTTAATATGTGTGTCAAAGTTAAGATTATGGTCTATTGTTATCCCTAAGAGCTTGGTAGTTGGGTCAGGAGATATGATGATGCCATCATTGGATATAACTGTGAAATCAATTGGGGGGACCTTTGTGTGGGAGTGAAGAGTAGTAGTTTTGTCTTTTTAGGGTTCAGGAGGAGGCTGTGCTATAAGAACCAGCTTTCTACTATGTTAAGCACTGTTTGTGTAAAGGACTGGAGTTTAGGTGTAGAGGTAGCTGAGCATATTATCGTGGAGTCATCAGCATACTGGATACATGTAGCTTGAGGAATTATTAGATTAAGATCATTGAAGAAAACTGAGAAAAGGAGAGGGCCCAGAATAGAGCCTTGAGGGACTTGTAGGGTAATAGAAAGGTGAGAGGATAGATTATTTTCCCAAAGCACAGCCTGTTGCCTATTTTCAAGGAAGGGTTTAAACCATTGTAAAGCCTGTGTATCTAGTGAGAGAGACAAGTATATTCATGAGAAGCTGATGGTTGATCATATCAAAGGCTTTTGATAGGTCGATAAAGAGTGCTGAGGATAGATTATTGTTGTTTTGGTTATTGTTAATACAGTTGGAAAAGGATAAGAGGGCTGTGGTGGTACTATGGTAAGGTCTGAAGCCATGCTGACAGTTAGCTAGTAAGTTATTTTGCAGTAGGTGGTCTAATAGTTGGCGGTGGATACATTTTTCCATTATTTTAGCTAAAAGAGAGAGTAAAGCTATTGGGCGGTAGTTTGAGAGTTCAGTTGGATTGCCACCTTTGTGCAGTGGGATAATATGGGAGACTTTCCAGATATCTATTGTTCCTTCGGTATTGGTTCTATTTATTAGAATGGAAACAGGAAAAGCTATGCAGCTATCTGTAGATATTCTGTTGGTAGAAGGTCAGCTTAGGGGGTGCAAGGTTTTAGTTTATGAAGAAGAGTGCAGATGGGGGGATGTTGGGACTGGTTGTAAATTAAATGAGGGGGTTAAAGTAGTCAAGGAGGATGACAAACTTGTGCTAACAGGAGGTAATGAATTAGCAAGAGTTTGGACTGCATCAGTAAAGAAGGTATTAGCAATATGCTTGGGTCTTTCATAGGTGGATCCTGTTGAGGTGGGAGTTTTGGACTGACATGGGTGGAGGAGTCTATGCCTGCCCAGAACTTTTGAAATTTGCATTGGTGGGTTTGCTGGTTGTTGTGGTAAAAGTTTCTTTTATCTAAAAGTATAGATTTTTTGGTAGGATTTCTCAGCTGTCTAAATGTTAGATGATCAGCTGCGTTTTTAGTTGCTCGCCATTTGGCCCAGACTTTATTTCTTAGTAGAATTTTTTGCCTTGTCTCTTTTGTTAGCCATGGAGCATTTTTAGTCCTATTTCTGATTGAATGGGATGGGGCATGATAGTCCAGGATTTCTAAGAATTTCACATTAAAGTGGGGTACTGCTTCATCTAATTGAAGGTGTCTTAGGGGTGACCAGTCACGTGCTTTCAGTTCAGTTTGAAAGTTAATAAGGTTAAAGTTTTTGTTGGATTTAATGGTTTTATATAAGGTTGGTTTATGAGTATTGATCTTTTGCCTGATTATGTAGGTCAGGGAGAAGTCACTGACATCATCAGGAAGGATACCCACTTCATAAGAGAGGAGCTGACTATTTATTAGTATCCAGTCTATCGTAGTTTCTTTGTTGTTAGGTTTATGGATCCTGGTGGGGGAGGTAATAGTTTGGGAAAAACCATAAAGGTTTATGTGGGTAGTCTGGTTTGCAGAGATGCAGGTGTTCCGGTCAATATTAAAGTTACCTAGGACAATGGTTTCTTGTGGGTAGTTAGTTGAAATCCAGGAAAGGATATTTTCTAGGGTGTTTATATTGTTACCTGGAGGGAGGTAGGCACATATTATATAGATGGATTTATAGGTGTTGATTTGGAGTTTAGAAATAAGGATTTCAGTGTTGCTAATAGAAGTTGGTTGCACATCTATTGGTGTTACTTGCAACTCTGATTTATATAATATTGCTACACAACCTTTTTGGTTATTCTGTCTAATCTCAGGATATTGTATCCTGGTGGGGTGATTTCATTGTCCTGTGTTAGAGGTTTTAACCATGTTTCTGTTAGGCAAAGGATGTCAAAGGAGTGAACATCTAAGAGGGCATGGAGGTGGGCAACTTTATTGTTTAGACTCTGTATAGTGAGGTGAGCTATAAGGAGAGAGTTGGATGCTTTAGTGAGGGTTCGAGAAGTAAAGAGACTTGGTTTATGGAAGTTAGTGGTGGTTGTGGTGTTGGGGCCAGGGTTAGGATGGATATCACCATCTAGAAGTTTAAGATTTTTAATCCTATATATGATATTCAGGAATTTACAGGGTGTGTTTTGTATTTTCTTGGGTTGGTTATAGTTAATGTGGACTAAACAATGAAACTTTGGCAATAAATAGGAGGGTGTTGAGGTAATATTTATGTAGTTTAGATAAGGTGGCAAATCTGTCAGGGATGGTTGTTTAAAGGGATGGTTAAAATTAGACAAGGTTAGATGTTCATATTTAGTTAGGACATAGGGTATAGATAGTAAAGGTAGGAGTGCAAGTAAGAGGAATAGTATTGGATATTTGGATCTGGGTGTAATGGTCATAGTGAAAGGAAAGGTAAATAAGTAGCTAGGTTACGGTATATTAAAGAGGATGATAGAGGGGAGGTTCTACAAAGTATTGCAGTAAGTTGGAGTATTGAGTTTGTAAATTGATTGTTAAGTACTTAGTGATGTAATGAGTATCTTTAAGTGGTGAGTTAGGATAGTTTTACACTTTAATAAGTATGAGGATGAGATTAGATGTGTAGAAATGGGGGTGTGGCAATTGGAAGCATATGAGTAGGACCCCTGGGGGGTGGTTGGGAATTGGGGGTAGAGTAGGGGAGTGGAGTGAGCCTACAGGGCGAATGGACTGGGTTCAGACAGGTAACCGAGAAAAGTCAGCAAAAAACACTCAGCGAGCAGCTAACTACTGGGTACCTTAGTTGGGAAAGAAAGGTATAGAGGGAAGGAAACAGTGGTAGTGAAAGTAAGTGGTAGCTGAGAGCAATGCTAGTGGAAAGTAGCAGGTAGAGTGGAAAGATAGGGCAGGAAGAAATTCCTCAATCCAGGGTCAGAACTTTAATTTTGTTGGATATCAGGGGGAAGGATAGATATATTAGGAGCTATCCTAGTTTAGAGTGCCACCTAGTGGTCAGATATTATATTACAACAGAAGCAAGAGAGCAGAGATAGATGGTATATGATTTGCAAAGGCTCCTGTAGATAGTTGCAGGAGACAGCACAGGAGTGAAAAAATGTATAAGTATTAAGGAATAGAGAGGGGAGTATGGCTGCTGGGTATCCTGGCTAGGTAGCATATCATACATATACCAGATATTAAGCAAGTGTTCAAATATTACCACTCTGTTGGATAACACATACATTCTTGCCTCCTAGTGAACAGGGTTCTTACGCAGGACGGCAAGTCTTTTTTCTATAGAGGAGTTGGTTGGATTTGTTTGCAGGGGGTCCTTTCACCGGGTAGGTAGATTCTTAATGTTTTACTATATGTTAGCTGCTGCAAACCTAGGAACAGTGGGGACAAGAGAAACAATGAAGGGGTAAGAAAACAGACATTTAAAAGACAGTTAGGGTAGTACACAGAGCATTTCAGTTTAAACAAACAAACATTTAAAATACAGTTGGGGTAGTACACAGAGCATTCCAGTTCAAACAGTTGAAGAACAACCATTGCAGAGTTTACAAACACATAGCCAGGCATACTGGCACCTATTCAAGCCTAATAATAGTACAGAGTACTCTAACAAAGTAAGGTAAAAGGTTTAAGCAGTGTACAACAGTCTAGCTAGGAATACTTAATAAATGCAGCTGTGTTGAGCTAGATCCAGAATGGTATAAGCAGTGAGCTACAGGGACATTACGGTTATTAATAACATGAGAAGCTAGTGAAAATCAAACCTTGTGTTAATATATTCGGACTAGTTCCTCAATTTCCACCACATTAACAACAGGACTAGGCAGTAACTATGCAGGTTATATACAGCAATTCAACATAGCTAGACAAATAGTGGCCTATGCTAATTTAAGGTGACACAAATATAATCTAACAGCTAGCGATGGCTATGTGCAACACTACCTACACAGGTTTGAGGTGCCACAAGCTAATTCCCACTCTATAGGTGATTCACTGAGTTGGGAGTATGCTCAGGTTGGCTATATGCAGTTCCTGCTCAAGCAGCTATCCAGGCTAGCATTAAAGCCAGGACACTGTATGCCATGCGGCCAAATAGTGTATGTCTTACCACTAATTTAGGTTAGGAGAGGAGGCTAGCTTCTTTAGCGCTCTGACAATTGTCAACTTAACAGTGCTCCATTAACATTAACAATACCACACTGTTCTCTAGCATTCGCTCAATCAATAGTTCATGCCCAAGTGCCGATCTGGGCTAGCAGAGAAGCTATGACACGGTAAGCCCTGAGGCCAAAAAAGTATGCAGTACCACTAATTACTTTGGGAGTGGAGGCTATGAGTTAAATCTCTCATGGACAATGTCCACTTTACGGCGCTCCTTTACTTTTGGCAATAACATGCTGTTATCTAGTGTTCACTAAATACATTATAACAATATGTTGCATTCTTCAGTTCTGAGCAGAGGTTATATGCTTTTTTGCAATATTTTATATGCTGCAATTTTGGCAATAGTACGCTGTTATCTAGTGTTCGCTAAATTCAACATAATAATATATGGCATTCTTAGTTTTAATATACAAGAAATAGAGTAAACCTCATTTAACCCAGGGTAAGCACAGGCTGTAGTCCTGAGTTGTCACAGTAATTCTAACTTTTCTAAGTGTAAAGATTCTGGGCCCCCTCTCCCATTGGGCCTCACACTGTCTATTGCCTTGAACCTAAATGTATGGTCCATATGTTCTTGTTTGTGCCTACTCAGGGCATTCTCTTGGCTCCCCTTCTTAATTTGTTTCAAGTGTTCATAGACTCTTTCTCTAAACTTCCTGTCAGTCTTTTCTATGTAGAATGCTGAACATTGTTGGCATAAAGCTACATAGATTACAGCTTTTGACTGACAGTTTAATTTATATTTTATTTTATATTCCCTATCTCTAATGATAAAGATGACCCAGTGGACATATGTGAACAGTAGTGGCACATATTGCATCTGAACATACCATTCCTGTCTGCATAATTATAGGTTCCATTATTGGATTCCAGGATGTTTTTCAAATTAGGACCCCCATTTAAAACTAGTCTAGGTGGGGCTTCTATTCTCGACCTAGTAATTGGGTTGTTCCTTATGATATCGCAGTTCTTATTGATAATCTTCATAATCTCATAGGCATCAGAACTAAAAGGGGTAATCAAACTTTCCTGTCCAAAATTGTCCGTACCTGCATCAGTATTCAATTCTATTGCTGTGTTTTCTAAAATACTTTTTCTGTTCAATATTGGTTTGTCAAAGCCCCTTGATCTCTTTTACTGGACTTCTACCAATAATTTATTTAATAAATAATTGTGGTAGCCCCTTCTAGCAAACCTCACCTTGTGGGGCCAGTCTAGCAAACCTTGTGATGGCCTGCTGGGAGGAAGAGTATGTAAAGAAACCAGAGTTGACCCCCCCACCAGATCCATTTCTACACCCGCTTTTTGGATGACATTTTTATATTAATAGAAAGGGATGAAACCCAAGCTGATGAGTCAGTTAAATACTTCAACAGCACTACACAATTTTTATCTTTCACATTTAATTTTGGGAAAGACAACATTGCATACCTGGATGTCAATTTCAGCAAGGACTACATAAATAGCTGCTATTCAGCAACTATCTATAGAAAAGAAACATACTCAAATACATTCTTACATTTCAGTAGTTGTCATCCCCTTCACCAAAAATGATCTGTGGTGAAGGGGCAACTAGTAAGGGCAGCAGGGATGGTAACAAAAGATGAAGACTTTACCACTGAATGTAAAAAAAACTCAAGGGAATGATTTCCAGAAGGGGCTACCCCAATTATTTATTAAAACAATTATTGGTAGAAGTCCAGTCAAAAAGATCAAGGGGCTTTTACAAACTAATATTGGACAGAAAAAGTATTTTAGAAAACACGGCAATGGAATTGAATACTGATGCAGGTACGAACAATTTTGGACAGGGCAGTTGGATTACCCCTTTTAGTTCTGATGCCTATGAGATTATGAAGATTATCAATAAGAACTGGGATATCATAAGGAATGACCCAATTACTAGGTCGAGAATAGAGGCCCCACCTAGACTAGTTTTTAAATGAGGTCCTAATTTGAAAAACATCCTGGAATCCAATAATGGAACCTATAATTATGTAGCCAGCAATGGTATGTCCAGATGCAATATGTGCCACTACTGTTCACATATGTCCACCGGGTCATCTTTTATCCTTAGAGATAAGGAATACAAAATAAAATATAAACTAAACTGTCAGTCAAAAGCTGTAATCTATGCAGCTTTATGCCAACAATATTCAAAATTCTACTTAGGAAAGACTGACAGGAAGTTTAGAGAAAGAGTCTATGAACACTTGTACCACATTAACAAGGGGAGCCAAGAGAATGCACAGAGTAGACACAAACAAGAACATATGGACCATACATTTAGGTTCAAGGCAATAGACAGTGTGAGCCCCGATGGGAGAGGGGGCCCAGAATCTTTACACTTAGAAAAGTTAGAATTACTGTGGCAACTCAAGACTACACCATGTGCTTACCCTGGGTTAAATGAGGTTTACTCTATTTCTTGTATATTAAAATTAAAAACCTTCAGAGATAACTAATGTGAACAAACACAAGAAGAAATTTCACTAATGTATGCTAGTTGATGCATTAGTTGATACATTACAAGGCATTACGTAGGTATTAACAACAAAATGTACAGATACATGTGTGTATCTGAAATGTAGTACATTTTGCTATTATAATGCTAACAAAGAGGTAAAAGGTGTATACATATTGTAACACAAGTATGTAATAACACATTTGTACCAGGTGTTCCATCTATAGTAACGAATTTTAGGTATACCCAGATGGCACCGTGTAAACAGGAATGAGTTCTTGTAATTTTGCATCCTTGTATCCAGATGGTACTATGTAGATAGGAATGTATTTTTGTACTTTTGCACTTTTATATCCTTGTATCTAGATGGCATTGCTTAGACAGGAGTGCATTTTTGCATTTTTTACAATCTTATATTCGTATATTTATATTTCCTTCATATTTTTATATTTTTATAATTTTGCGTCGGCATTTACATGAATTATCATTTATTATTTAATATTATGAATATATATATATATATATATATATATATATATATATATATGTAATAATATGATCAAATGAGTTGGTTTTAAAAATAATCTACTCACTATGGAAGTTTCTCATTAACATTTACTAGGTTAGGAGTAGCCTTCATTCATTGGCTGATTAGTGACATGACTGCATTGTGGACTGTATTTAAATGTACTGGCTTCAGTGAATGATTTTAATTGAAGAAGTCTCGCCATCAGGTGGGACGAAAAGTGCTTTGTGTTCACTTTTGTTTTACAGTATATTTGAAACACTTTTTATATTTTATTTGTTTGCTACATCAAAAGATGTATTGGTCTTATACCATTGGAGTGGACTTACATTCTTCTGCAGGTGTGGTGGATCTGTTTGTTTGGTGTTTTTCCTGTTCCTGCTCAAATTATACCAAACAGTCTAGATATAGCAAGCCTGAATTGGGCATATGCTATAAAATGCAGAAGTACTAGAAATCCAAAGTGCAGAAAATTGCAATCACAAAAGAACAGTTTAAATAAAGCAGCAATCCAGTAGAATACTCCAACAAGCGTGGAAACAACAGAATTTCCTAATGTGAAATAAGTGGTCTGGAATATAAGTGCTTATACCAGAACTAAGATACTTTCAGAATAACAGACACAGTAAGCCTTCAACTAGAAATTCCCAGCTTAGAAGGATGTAAGCTATCCTCCCCTGCCACAAGACTTTACATCACAAATCTTCCTAATGTAAAATAACCAGTTTGGAGGCCAAGTGCTTAAACCATAACAAACAGTCTTAGAACAACAACCACAATAAGCATTCAGTCAGCAATTACCAGCTCAGCAGGGCAGAGACTGCCACCTCCTCCCACCAGAGTTTAGACTACAAACCTTCTTAATGTAAGACAACTGGACTGAAGCCGAATTGCTTAAACCAAAAATAATAGGTTTAGAATAATAGCAACAATGTAATGCGATACCAGACAGATGACAGTGACAGGTTTTCTAATCTTCCCACATACATCATGTCATGGTTAATAGGCCCTGTGTTATCTTACTGAGAAAGCCCTGAGGTATGTCCAGCTTTCGCACGTGTCTGGTGAGGTTCCTGGAAAAGAAAGTATTATACTGTATTACAGTTCTGATGAGTTTGACTACAGTGCTATCATACAATCCTGAGATCTGAATGTGATGGCATGTGTTATGATGTGCATCATATGTATGTACTAAATAACATTAAATCAAAAGGTTATAAAGTAAGGACACACATTGCAGTTCCTGACATTACAACCCTTATAAGAGAGTACACTAGAAAGTACTGCCATGATGATGATATCCACTGTATCATTTGGCAAGTCAAATATAACTGACAAGTACAAGAATTAATGCAACAGCACAAATGCAGGTATAGTAGGCACTAATGTAGCTATGTGCTTTGTGCATCAGACACAAAGTTTTGTATCCCTGCATCCAGTAGAGAGAAAACATGGATATGGAACAGTTATCATCACTTGCACAGGGTGCTGGGGGGGCAGGATGCCTAGGCTGACACAAAAGGCTGGTGACTGTGTGTGAGGGGAAAAGGGAAGCAGACAGGCTGTGTGGGTGTCTGTGGGGGTTCTCCTTGTGAAAGTTGTGTGTCAGAATCTACATGAACACAGCCAAACTGTGTGCTAGCTCTGTCTTGGTCTGTTGGACAAGTGTGAGCTGTGCATGGTAGACATGGCAGTTTATTGTTATTGCACTTTCATGCCCAACGTCAGATGGAGTGCTGCTACCTGATCATGATTGATGTGTGCTGGATGTGCTCTCTTCATGGGAACCTCAAGGACCATGACCTCATGCCCTGCCACATCTGGGTGTGAACAGCAGACTCCCCAGTGGACCAGTGGAAGCACTGCACTATAGGAGCATGATTGGGAAGGGCTATGTTGGCTCTCAGCAGATGTAGTGGCAGACCTACATCCATGAGGACACCATTCACCTTCCAGCACACATTGCATCACAGACACTGCTCATTCCATGACAGACACCCCTCAGTCCATCACAAACACCCCTCAGTCCAACCTGTCATTTATCCAATTCAGGGAATCATCAACATGGTGGAACCAGTCATGCATGTCAGATTGTGCCACATCCACAATCCTGTGCATTTATCTAGCACACATTTTTGAACATGCTTGTGCCTCCATGACAGCCTAAACATACTTTGAGTGGCACGGGAAGAAACACCTATAGCAGGTACAAGAGGCCCAGCAGGCCCCGCATCCGAGCATCCCTATCAACCTTCCTGTGTGGCACCCCGTCAACACTTTAGCTACTGCCAGACTCAACAAGCACTGACAATAAAGAAGCCACACTTCCCTGCTCAATGTCATTGCCCTCCACCTGTCCTATATCTGTGGGCTCAGTGGACTGGGCAGCCATAGGCCTACTGGCTGTGTCCAGGGAAAAAGAAGGGGGTGGCTGGATGTCAACCACTGTGTCAGATTCAATCTGTGCATCCCACAGCTATGCCTCAGTTTCACCACCATTATCATCAATGTCTTGATGAGACACTGACATCAAAGGTCACAGGGCCCACACTCCTACTGTCATGATCACCTGTGATAAAAATGGAGAAACACAGACATACATAAATACCTGCACTACTATGGTGCAATATATGCTAAACAACTAAGAGTGCTATCACTATTACAGACAGTACAACAATACGGGCAACAGGCTTAAAATGACACATTATATTTCTAGAAATTGATCTGCAGTACTGAAATAACTTGATTTGGCTTGCCACCTGCAGGAGGCTGACATTGCTGGATTTCTGACAGTTTTAAAATAAGTTAACCAAGAGGTAAGGACAATATCTTCACATTTAACAGTAAGACAGGAGGTACTACATGTACTCCTCTCAATCAACATGATGTATTACTTTAACAAGAACATGGCTGACATCGCTAAACTGAGCTTAGCATTGTACTAATATGCAATCTCCCACACAACACAAGTGGCACAGAAGTAACTTTTATTTCAGTTGTTTTACTATGCAATGGTATTGAGCTGGTCATATAACAAAGCCTACCTGGAAGATCTTCCTGGGACTAAGAAGAAGTTGCACCCAAATTAATGACATATTGAAGGCCATTCTGCTGTGAGTTGTCCTGTTATAGAAGATGCACCAAGAATTCCTCATTGGGGGTTAGAGGTAGTTCTGCAGCAGGCCCAATCCTGGTTACTCTCTGTCTCAGGCAACAGCAACTGCATGCCTCTGTGCAGATGTAATCATGTCAGTGGCCCTGTGGCGCACCTGCTCATAAGTGCAGCCATGGCTGCCCATGGCATTTATGTAAGAAACAATTTGCTGCCATATTCTCAGCTTCTCTGGCATATTGGAACAACCCCTTCCAAGAAGAAAAGAGCCACGTTGATGTAGCATGTCCACTATTATTGTGTTTCTGGCCTCACTGAAGGGGGTCTGTGCCTCAATGACAATATCAGTCCTAAAAACACAACAGATGGTAATACACATAACTGCAAAGTAACTGTTACCAGATAAAAGAGCAAAGGTTGGCAGTCAGTAGTACTCCCTAGAAAAACATCACACATACAGTATATGTGAAATACTAACAATAGGCAGGATGCAAAACAGGGAGAGTAGCAAGAGCAACATATCCTTGTATGTGCCATAGCAGTAACTCATCTGTGCCACCCCCCCAAAAGAACAATCCATTCTAGTTTGTGACATAACAGTAACTTCTCTTTGCCTCCCCCACCCACTAAGGAACAGACACATGAACCATTTTGCAAGTAAAAATGATTTGAAACACAAAACAAGTATTCAAAGAACCTGTCCCTGAAACATTTGTACATATGTATCACACAGCTTACTATTTTCATGCATTGTCAATCATTTGTACCTCTGAAATGGCTTGACAAACATGGCCATGCCATCAGTACACTTCTAACTAATGCATGCAGATAACAGTGTACAAGGCTTTGCTTCACATTATTCATTAATATATTCCAGCAAATCCATTGTGCATTATGTAGGTAATAAATGACAGCATACCTGATGGAGTTCAATACTCCTCTGTAAAGATAGCTTAGGAAATATTTTGCTTTGCTGAACATGTAGTAAGTATCCTCACCATCAGTTTGGCTAGCTACACATTTGACTTTGTATAATGCAGTAGATTATTAATGGACTGCATCTGTCTAGGCTGTGTTTCAGAGATGCTAATTACAGCGTAAGCAGCTGAATTCCATGCTAATCAACCAATCTGGTGAAGCTGTTCAAGAAGTTATAAAGCAGACATTTGACTCCATGTTGTTTTTTTCTGTGGATTTCAAAAGTAGTGGAGTACAGACACAGAAAGTCTTTACAGACAGAATGTTAGGAGCTGCTGCTGCTGCTGCTTAACTCCATTTGTATGTGCTACAGGCTGCAGGCAGTGCTGCTGCTACTGCCAACAGACCTAGGCCAAGAGAGAGGAGATTTCAGACCACATTTAACTTATCACAACATATACAACATGGATATTGTAAAGTGCTACAGAGTGGACAGGGACACAATAAAGGAACCTTACAACTTCTACCAGCCTCAGCTCAGAGCTGCAACCTTTACTTCCCCAAGTATTGGCTGCATACTACTTGCATCACAGTCAGCCATGAACTAACACTGTGTCAACTGCTGTGTTTATAAGGTAAGTCCTGAATATATACTGTATTGTATCATAATATTATGACATGTCCTTGTATTTCATCACTTGGTACAGTAAGCAATGACAAGGTGGGAGATTTGTACAAAAATTAATGTCACATGTGACAGCAGAGAGCTATTTGACTTGTATGTGTCTATTAGCAAGTAGTAGGCCTCAGGCCTTGAAGATTCACACATTGATACCGCCCCAAAATAATGATGATCACTGCATGTCCTCAGTTTAGCATCATATGTCTGAAATGGGACATCATTTTTTATTTTATTTTATTTTATTTATTTAACATTTGTTGACCGGGAAAGTCCGACTAGGTTCCACAGATCCTGTTTTCAGCGGAGGCCCTGGAAGAAATGCTCCAGAAACATGTCTTTAGAATGTGGGAGGAAACCGGAGTACCCGGAGGAAACCCACGCGAACGCAGGGAGAACATGCAAACTAGATAACAGAGTTAACATAACTATAATAACAGAGAATTTTGAAAATAATGAGACACATAGCTGTTACCAGCATCACCACCCTCACAAGATGAAAATGGCAGGATGCAAAACAAGGAGAATAACAAGAGCAACATAGCCTTGTTTGTGCCATAACAGTAGCTCAGCCTGCATCCACCTCCCTTGAAAGAACATTATACCCTTGTATGTTCCATGTCAGGAACCCTCCTTTGCTCCCCACCCCAAAAACAGCATTCTGTGCTTGTTTGTGGCCTCCAACCTTCCATTAATTTGATGCCAACTGCATATGATATTGTCCCCAGTGAATATCCTCACACATTTTAAGGTAAATGATATAGACTGGCTTACACACTGCATGTCTCTGTGTACTGGTCAGATAACTGATGAATGACCAAGAAACACAGAAAGGTAGGACACAGCTGTATATTTGCAAGGAATAATAATAACAGGTTGTGTAATAATTAAGTGCCCTACATCCAAATATATTACATAGAATGCATTTACAAATAACTGGTAAAACATACACATAGACTCCAGCAAGCAAACGTGGGTCAATAAGTAGCCAAATTGATAAAGCCACAACAACTTTGTACTATATCAATGAAATAAGCACTTTTGTCTCTAGCATATCAGAGATTTTATTAGACAAAGTGAAAGAAAAAACTGTTTCTATTTAAACACAATATACTCTGTACACACCCACAACCCAGCCAACCAGAAAACATTTCAAACAAACAATTTACATGAAAGTGATGTAATGTAATAAAACTAAATTAAACACTTCACTCCTACATATTATAAATATTAATAAAATATTATAATTCTAAAAACATCCTAATATATATTTATCTTATTATAAAAATGTTTCTACCATATAAATATATATATATATATATATATATATATATATATATATATATATATATATATAGATATAGATATAGATATATATATGTGTGTGTGTGTGTGTGTGTGTGTGTGTGTGTGTGTGTGTACCTATGGTCCCAATATAGTGTATAAAAATATGCAAGTATACAATATACACACCCTATATACAACCATGAATGAAGGAGTAAAAAAATATCTAAGATTATCTCCCAAAAGCCTTCAATTTTAAGAGGCAGAAAATAGAAAGACATTCATTCAAACCAGGCCATTATACGGCATTTAACTGCATTTGCCACAAAAGTTCCTTTTTTTCTAATAAAAGTGCCTATGGTCCACCCCTTTCATCCAAATCAAGAACATCTAATACGGAAAATGTAAAGGAGTGTCCAGGTTTGTCCATGCAATGCTTAGCTAAGCATTCATGGCTCTATTCAATCTTATATCCCTCAGCTGTTCATAAACCCTACTTTTAAATTGGGTCTCAGTTTTCCTATATAAAAACATGGACAAAAGGAACAAATTGCACAACAAACCACCCTTTCAGTGAAACAAAAAACTTTCTATTCACCTTCACCTAATATTATTAATCATGGCACTGTTTCCCTCCAACATGTATGGACAATAGGTACAGGCCCCACATTTCTTCATCATCGCTTGCTGTCATCCACTCCTATTGGATGCCAGAAGTTCTTTTAAATTATTGCCCTTCCGATAAACAATACTAAGTTTTAACACCTACACATTCTCTCACAGCTTTATCACTTACAAGAATAACCCAATTCTTAAATAAAATATCGATGATTTCTTTCCTATTATTATTGAAGGTGGTAATAAAGGGACACTCAAAAGGACAGGTATCAGTGCCCAATACATTATTGGTAAACACCCTATTCTGTATCGGATCACCCATAGCATGTGGTACTATTTCCTGATTGGGCTGGGGTCCATTAAGCAGAGGGAGAAAAAAGCCTTTTTCATGTTTGTTTATCACTTCAACCATAACTTCATTAATCAGAGTAATAGGATAACCTCTTTTAGTAAACATTCCCCTCAGTACCTCACATTCATCTAAAAATTTATCAAAAAGGCTCACCATGTGGACAGCTCTCACAAACTGTCCCTTTACTACTGCCTTTTAGTGTTTAAAGGGATGTGGACTCTTATAGTGTAAGACACTATTAGAATAAGTTTCCTTTCTGTAAATCTGCGCTAAAAAAAACTTTATTACAAATATCCATAGTGAGCCATACATCCAAATAAGCAATTTCCTTAGCAATAATATTATGTGTGAAGGTGAGGAATAAGGTGGTCTGATTAACATTTTCCAAAAAATTATTTATCTCTCCCCATGGACCACTCCAAAATATAAAAATGTCATCCAAAAAGCAAATATACATTTTGCAATAGTTAAAAAATGGGGAGCAATATAGGAATTTCTTCTCCCATTGCAACATCACAATGTTAGCGTAAAGCCCTCCACAGGCTGACCCCATAGCAACATAGCAACACCTTCGACCTGTAAGAATAATTCTTTCTCAAATAAAATAAAATTATTAGTAAGAACCATTTCAATCCAATTTTCATATGTATTAACCTGAGTCTGCGGAAGACCCTTCTCAACTAAAGCCCTCCACAGGCTGACCCCATAGCAACACCTTTGACCTGTAAGAATTATTCTTTTTCAAATAAAATAAAATTATTAGTAAGAACCATTTCAATCAAATTTTCATATGTATTCGCCTGAGTCTGCAGAAGCCCCTTCTCAACTAAAAACTCACAAACCCATTTGATGCCCAAATGGTAAGGTATGACAGTATATAAATCCTTAGCGCCTATTGTGATGTAAATACCATCATCGACATATTCCAAGGAGTTCAGCCTTTTCAAAAACTCCCACGAATCTTTACACAGAAAAGGTTCATTTAAAACAAGGTATTTTAATTTAATATCCAGGAATTTTGCCAAGGGATGTGTGATTGACCCCCTTGCATCCACAATTGGCCACATAGGTGGTTGTGCTAGATCCTTGTGGATTCTGGACAAGCCAAAAATAACAGGGGTCCTTGGATATACCAAATTCAAAAAATGATATTCATCAATGGATATACTCCCATCAATGAATAAATCTTGTAAATGCCCCCTTACTTTACTATAAGCCTTATTTAACTCATTTAATGATGCTCTTACATAGGCCCTACCAGTTAATAAATTCCCCATACTTTTGTTGTAATCAGACTCATTCATGATTACAATACCACTCTCTTTATCTGGCTTCATTATCCTGATCAATTAATTATTCCTTAATGACCTCAATTTCTCAATCTCATCTACATTTAGATTATTAATCTTTTTATTAGGTTTAATATTATGGATATCTAAATCACAAACCCTTTCAAATAATTGTAAAGTGGGGTGGATAGGGGGATTAAAAGTATTTGATATTCACAGGGGGTCCATTTTCGATTTCAAATCTTTAAACATGAAGTTAAAATGAAGTTTCCTTACAAAAAATTTCAAATCAATCAACACTTCCCTTATATTGAAATATCTTTCCAGAACAAAGGTAAAACCTCGAGCAAAAAGATCACATTTATGTATACCAATAGGTACATTTGAATAATTAAAAACTTTAAAGTCCCCTTCAGCATTTAAAGAAATGGTCAAAGTTGGTAAATTCGATGGATTATTGTCCAACATGTGTGCGGGTACATCAATTATCTGCACCCTTGGTACTTCCCCCTCACATTGCCTCTTTGTTCATATGTCCCCTTGACCCCTGTATGAGTAGTGGGAGGCTTGGACACCATTCTCCTTGAAACTGCATTCTCTCAGACATTCCAAATGTCTCAATGGTGGAAATTCCTCCATCCCTAAAAAAGTCTCAGATGAATCAGTAACATCTACTTGATGCTGTTCACCCCAACCTTGGGACCTAGGAGGCTTGGGTTAGGCAGTAATCCGACCATACTCTATTCTATCCCTTTCAGTTTTTCTCAACTTCCTGTTTTTAATATTAGCCACCTGCTGTTCAATACTTCTGAAAACAGGAACATATTCAAAATTATTAACTTCATGCAAAGGGTTACTAGTTAACAGCAGGTCCATTTTCGAAGCTTCCTGGCTAAGGCACTGAATTAACTTGTCATTATATTTAATTACAAGTTCCATATATTCAAAACCATGTCAATCAAACATGGTTAAAAGTTGTTTATGTAAGCAAGAATTATTAACAATTCCAGTAGGGAACGCCAAAGGCGAAGCCCTTTTGGCACTATTTTAAGCTTTAAACATTCACTAAAATAAATATTGTCAAGTTGTAACTTTTATTTTCAAAACCAAGTGATCAAATTTCTCTAAATCATCATGATAATTAGCTTTACTTACTCTCTTTTCTGTAGTGAAACTTATATTTGACAAAAGCCATTCATTTAATACAGGGGCTTCCGCTGCATTTCCTGCAAAATACACTCATTAGTTAACAACTGCATCCAGGTTGTTCGGGCCATCATTTAAGGAATCATTTCAAGAAATCCCATGGTTTGAGCTATATTGTATTTTCAACTCATGTCCAGAGACGCGTGCACCCTGCACACTATAATTTACATTTGTTTCACCATTCTCATTCGCTTCCCTGGTTGTTTCATCATTCCAATTCACTTCCCTGGTTACCACTGCTGTTTTCGGTTTATGCGGGGGCATGTACTGCCACTCAATGCATTCCAAATGCTGGGACAGATCCTGCACCAACGTTAGGTCACTGATAGATTTACCAAGGTCTTGGGAATACAAAACTTGTGAATCACCTACTTCGCTGCCAGAAGACATAATCCACCAACTATAACATGTTCCAGACCACAAACTGCTAAACATACACATAGACTCCAGCAATCAAACGTGGGTCAATAAGTAGCCAAATTGATAAATCCACAAAAACTTTTTAATATATTAATGAAATAAGCACTTTCGTCTCCAGCAAATCAGAGACTTCATCAAACAAAGTGAAAAAAAAAATGTCTATTTAAACACAAAAGAACATGCTCACAAGCCAGCCAATCAGAAAACATTTCAAACAATTAAACAATTTACATGAAAGTGATTTAATGTAACAAAACTAAATGAAACAAATCACTCCTAAATATTATATTAAAAATATTATAATTCTAAAAACATCCTAATAGAAAAAAAAAATATATATATATATATAAAAGTACATGAAAAAATATATATAATATCTTATTCTAAAAATTTCTCTACCATATAAAAAAATGGGTCTACTACGGTTGATTGAAAACTCACTTGACTGAAAATGAAATTACTAGGACCACTTCACTGAAAGCTCACTTCACTGAAAACTCATTTCTTTGAAACTCATTTCGTTGAAAGTTATAAATGGCCTTTTCCCCACTGTAGTGTGACCCTGGAGTTAGTATATAAAGTAAGGGGGTGTGAGGGGCTGTGGAGGGTGTGGGGGGTGTAGCCCCCCCACATATTATAAACATTTTAAAGTATACACAGTGATACTTACAAGTGCAATAAATAACTGTTTCCAAAAGAGAATATATAACCAAGATATGTGGGGAGCTTTGCCCCCCACACCCCCCAATGTAGGGGGCTGTGCCCCTCACAACTCTCCTTAGTTTATATACTAACTCCAGGGTCACACTACAGTGGGGAAAAGGCCATTTATAACTTTCAATGAAATGAGTTTCAGTCAAGTGAGTTTTCAGTGAAGTGAGCATTCAATAAAATGGTCCTGTTAATTTAATTTTCAATCAAGTGAGTTTTCAATCAATCGTAATAGACCCCCCCAAAAAAAAAAAAAAATATATATATATATATATATATATATATATATATATATATATGTGTGTGTGTGTGTGTGTGTGTGTGTGCGCGTGTGCGCGTGTGCGTGTGTGTGTGTTTGTGTGTGTGTGTGTTTGTGTGTGTGTGTCTGTGTGTGTGTACAGCCCCAATGCAATGTGCAAAAATATGCATGTATGCAATATACACACACTAAATACAACCAGGAATACTCAAGTAAAAAAATTATTTAAGATTATCTACCTAAAGCCTTCAATTTTAAGAGGCAGGAAACAGAAAGACATTCATTCAAACCAGGCCATTGTGAGGCATTTTACCACATTTGCCACAAAAGTTCCTTTTTTTCTAATAAAAGTGCCTACAATCCTCCCCTTTCAACCAAATCAAGAACATCTTATATAGAAAATTTAAAGGACTGTCCCGGTTTGTCCATGCAATGTTTAGCTAAAGCATTCAAGGCTCTATTCAGCCTTATATCCCTCAGGTGTTCTTAAACCCTACTTTTAAATTTATTCTCGGTTTTCCTATATAAAAACATGGACAAAAGGAACAAATTGCACAACAAATCATCCTTTCAGTGAAACAAAAAACTTTCTATTCACCTTCACCTAATATTATTAATCATGGCACTGTTTCTCTCCAATATGTATGGAGAATAGGTACAGGCCCCACATTTCTTCATCATCCCTTGCTGTCATCCACTGCTATTGGATGCCAGAAGTTCTTTTAAATTATTGCCCTTCCGATAAACAATACTAAGTGTTAACACCTACACATTCTCTCACAGCTTTATCACTTACAAGAATAACCCAATTCTTAAATAAAATATCGATGATTTCTTTCCTATTATTATTGAAGGTGGTAATAAAGGGACACTCAAAAGGACAGGTATCAGTGCCCAATACATTATTGGTAAACACCCTATTCTGTATCGGATCACCCATAGCATGTGGTACTATTTCCTGATTGGGCTGGGGTCCATTAAGCAGAGGGAGAAAAAAGCCTTTTTCATGTTTGTTTATCACTTCAACCATAACTTCATTAATCAGAGTAATAGGATAACCTCTTTTACAAATAACTGGTCAGGCCTTGATATCAGTGTACATTCTGTTGCACTTGGTTGTGTGAGGAATTACATTTATTTGCTTCAGAGGTATTTGTGGATCAAAGATGGATAAGTTCCCCCTCCTGTTTTGTGACGCTGCATTGCAGTGAGAGTTGGGATCCAGACCTATGTAGTCATATGTCATATGTCCTGTATACTAACAGTTTCTACTCTGTATGCCATAGATTGATTTTCTGCATTTTAACTAATTCTGTGTGTTTTATACTTTTTTTTTTTCTTTTTTTGGGATGAGGGGCACTGTTTGCATGATGTGCTGGTTCTAATTGTAAGAAGAAATACATGTTTGTTGTCCCCTGGGCATTATGTATATAAATGGTCATTACTTTTTATGAAAAATTTCCCTAAAATCTATATGTGGGGGATTCAGCATAACACTCTTGATCTGATTCTGTGTTAACTATGATCTGAATGTGATGTGTACTTTTTCTCTAACCAGCTTTCCCTGATGGTTTTGCCACTTTTTTAGATCACATTTTGACTTTTTTTCTGTTTCCTTAATTCAAAGGCATTACCTCAGGACTCCTCCTCCATTTTCCCTGTCTTCCTGTAAGATGGCATCAAACTCAGCAGTGAAAGGTCACTTTTATCAGTTGAGTCGATATCAGTAAAAAATTTCAGTTTACTCAACTTATCTCATAGTTACTCTCATTCTAGCAGACATAGGATATAAGCAACCTACTAGTATAACAATGATTTTAATCTTAACTGCTGTGTTTTCCATAATGCTGCTTTGTAAGTTTTGTCTCTTAACACTGCTTTCAGACCCCCCACCTGATAACCTCACTTGTGTACAGCCAAAGAGGTTCACCTGACATATTTTATGCATACTTTTTTATTATTGAAAGTGTTTTTAAACAAATATAAGCTGCTGCACCAAAAAAAAAAAAAAAAAAAAAAAAACATTCCACCATTCCCTTTTAATAAGACTTGTGCAGTGTCCAACAGTTTTACATTCTATACAACAGAAAATCAGTGCAATGCAAGTAAAGACTGAAAAACTAAAATAGTTAGTACATCTGGATGGAAGGTTAAAAGTAAGAAACCTGAGTGTAATAATATATTCAGTGAAAACTATACACAATATCCTCTTGTTTCCCTTGTAATTATTTTATCCTTAGTCTTTATGAAAAGTGTACATTACCTTGTATTAGAAGTCATCTTGCTAAACAGAAAATCCCTGGTGTGGCAGCTCATTGTAGAGTATCAGGACTTTAAGCTGTTAATGAGTATTACCTTGTAGTCCTGGGTCTGATTCCTAGATCCAACATGTATCTGCTTTGCGACTATAAGCAAACCACTTTAACAGAGAGTTCTCTCATGCAGCAGTGTAAATGAGTTTCAAACAAGTTGGACAAGCCAGTTAATAAAATATATAACTTATTGACTTATTTATTTGTCTTTGTTTACCGGGAAAGTCTGACTGGGTAATATACATTTTTCAGTGGAGGCCCAGGGAGAAAAGCTCCATTTGCTTACACTGCATTATACTGAGTTCCAGTTAAATACAGAGTAGTTACATTTCTATTTACATTTATACGCAAACAGTAGTTACATTTATACATTCTAAGAGTTTGTCAACATAGTGGGTGTAGACAGAGTTTCCTGCAATGTTATTTGACTTATTATAACTAATATGAATTTGTTATTAGAACAGAGGTCCCTTGCTGGACAGTATATAAACAAAACAAAGCAAAAAATTCTCTAGAAAGAAAATCTTTTGGTGTTTAGAAGGTGAGAGATAGCATCTTTTCCTACAGATTTCAGACGTAGTAGATAATGCACTGTTAACAAGTCAGGTGACCTGGGTTTGATTTGCAGCTCAGGTTACTGTTGGAGATGGCTTGGGAGAGAAAAGGCATGAAGAGTCAGAGATTCTTTGTTAGGGAGGGATATTTGCACATGCCCAGAAATCCTCTCTGAGGTATAAGAAAGGGGTGCACCTTAGTCTTGTGACTAGTCCTATCCATACAGGAATCTGAAGCAACACATTCTATTTACCCAGTTCTGTATGTTTTTTTCTGTCTTTTCTAATTTCTCCAAATCTTTTGGGTTTCTAATACCATGACGGAAATGGACCCCATTTCTAACTCAAAATATGATCAAAGTTCATGAAATTAGTATTGTTTCAATCTTTGATGTCAGCCAAAAGTGCTCTTCGCAGCACCCACAATGTGCCCAGTAATTACTCTTTCTGCAATTCATATGGGATTATATGGATGGGTAACATATCTAAATATGATTGTAAATTCTTTTTTATAAGACCTGTTGCTCCTTCTACTATTGGAACCATCTGGGTATCTTTCTTTCACATTGCTCTTGTTTCTGGCTGCAGATCCTGGTATTTTATGACTTTGTGTCTCTCTACGCAAGACACTATAGTCATTGGGTGTGGCGATTTCAATGATTAATGCTATTTTTGTCTTCTTTTCTTGGACCACTATATCTGGTTTTCTAGCATCTATCTTTTGAACTGTTAGTAATGGGTGATCCCATGTGATATAAACTTCATTATTTTCTATGATGCTTTGTGGCTCATGTTTCCAGCGTTTATCAGCCACATCATTACTATAATGTTTGCACAGTCTCCAGTGCAACAGTCTCACCACATTACTTTGCCTGTCAGTATACAGTCCTTCTGCAATTAGTGTGTCGCAACCAGCAACAAAGTGTGTGACTGTTTCCAATTTGGTTTTGCAAAACCTACATTTGTCTGTTTCTCCCATATATTCAATGGACTTTCTAAACCAGCGTGTATGTAGCCCACTATCGTGGGCTGCTAATATTAACCTTTCATCTCTTAGTTTGAATTTGCCTCTCCTTAACAATTCTTGCATTCATTCCTGATCAACATGAGGCTCTTCCAAAAGTTTTCTATACTTGCAACTATACTTATGTTTTTTCCACATTTCTTTCCTTCTCATCTGGTCCTTCATCTTATCTTCTTTCTTTTGTTTTTGGCACATTCAGTTACTTCCTGGTTTTTATCTACTTCTGGTTTGATTTCCATTCCTGCTCGACGTCAATATGCTTCTGCTAAATTAAGCAGAAAAGTCATCTTACATTTATTCTCCTCATGTTTCAAAACTTTCACTACATTTGGATCTTGTGAGGTCAGTAGATATGTGTGGAGTCCCAAGATTGCAGATCTATACATGTAATTAATTTCAAGAAGCCCCATCCCTCCTTCAAAATGGGGAATATATATAATCTTGGTATACACTGATTTTTATAACTTATTTGGTGAGCATGAAGCATCCTTCTTGTTTTAATATCTAATCTATCCAACACTTTTTAGGGCCAGTCAATCACTCTAAAACTGTGTGTTAGGACAGGAAGAGCTTGGATCTTGTTTCTTTATATCAATGCTGTTCTCTGGGTTAATTTAATTCTTCTAAAGTATTCCTTACTGAGTTTTATTCACATTTGTTCATGTTTTATTGCTGATCCTTCATCAACTCCCAAGTATTTATACATTCCGTCTTGCTCAAGTACTTTTATATCACATTCTTGTCCCAAACTGATGTTTTCCTGGTGCTGCAGTTTTCCTGCTTTAAAGGTTTCTTTTGCACATTTATCAAGACCAAATGACATTCTAATATCATCTGAAAAAGTTTTGACAACCTGCAGCTGTGCTTTCAGCTCCTCGTCTGATGAGCTATATAGTTTTAAATCATCGACAAAGAGAAGATGAGAAGTCATTAGACTTTGTTGCTTTCTAGTAGCCAAATTGTAGCCATGGCCTAAGCTGTTAAGTAAGCAGTTTAATGGATTAATGGAAAGGTAGAATAGCAACGGTGACAGAGAGTCACCCTGGAATATCCCCCTTTGAATTTTTATCCCTGGGATAATAATCTGTTCTTTATCATGGCTTAATTGCGAAGTGGTCTGCCACTGTTTCATGGTTACTGTAATATAGTTAATCAGTGTAAGGTGTATCTTATACATTTTTAAGCACTCTTTTATCCATGAATGTGGGATACTATCAAATAAATTTTTGTAGTCAATCCATGCCATACTTAGATTCTTCCCCTTTTTACAGTTCTTCACTATAACTTTATTTAACAACAAATGATTCTTTGTTCCATATGACTTTCTTTTATTGCCCTTTTGTTCTACTGCCATAATTGAAGTTTTCAATTCCCGTGTATAGTTTATATGTCATAGGAAGGCAAGTTATTGGTCTATAATTTTTAGGGTAGCTTGGAGGTTCACTCTTAAGTAAAGCATTTGTTTGCCTGTCTTTAACCAGTGTGGTGTCTGCTCGGGGTGCACAGATAAATAGTTCTTACTCATGGCTAAATCTTCATGCAAAGATGCTAATACTTTTAACCAAAAGTTAGGTACTGCATCTGGGTCTGGGGTTTTCCAGTTAAAGGCTTTTCTTAACTTTGTTTCATTCTCCCTGGCTGTTATTTCATCCCATTTCATTTCCTGTACCTTTAAACTTCTTATTCTTTCTTTTACTTCTTCTATCCATTTAGCATCTTTGTTATGTTCCACAGGGTCTTCATAGATACTTCCCCATATCTACTTCCTCTTTTTTGGCAGTTTTTCAATTCCTTTTACCTTATTTTCCAGTTCTGTATAACACTTTTGGGATCATCAATAAATTGCTTATTTTGTACTTTTCCCTTAAATTTATCTGTGTATCTTCTAAATTTTTCCGCCTGTGCTGAAAGTTTTAGTTTGTTATTTGTGATAGTGTATCTAAGCCATGGTGGTGCAGCGGTAGCATTGTCGCCTCACAGCAAGAGGTTCTCCCGTTCGATTCTCAGCTGGAGTGCCTTCTGTGTGGAGTCTGCATGTCCTCCCTGCAGTCAAGTGGCATTCGAAAGACATGCGTAAATGGGCATGCCTTCGTTGAAGGTTGGGTGTCGGGCTGGCACCTCGGCACTGTAAAAATCAACTGCCAATCATTAGTGGGCCGGAGTTCTGCTGTGGCGACCCCTAACCGGGAAAAGCTGAAAGAGGAACAACAGCAACATTTGTGATAGTGCATCATAGATCCTGGTCTGTTCTAATACTGTGCATTGCTTTAATCACATCTATCTTTCTTTGTATTTATATTGATCTATTCCCTCTTCCATAATCTTCTAACAGTGACACTTCTTGTCTAAATTGCTTTATAGTTTTCTCTATTCGATACTTCCATGATGGTATTCGATTTCTCCCCTTCCTTTCCCTCACTACCGTATGCTCTTGTGGTAGAACTTTATCAGTTAATAATTTAGATGCACAGTAATATATCCTGTTTTCTTCTGTTATATCACATGGATCTCTAGGGACAGTCCTAATTACTGTATTCATTTGTTTTATCAGACTTCTTACTTTTTGGGTTTTATTGACCTTCTGCAGTCTATTTCTCTCATTGATCTTAATATATCTATTCATGGCCATTAAATCAAGCAACTCTTCTCTTAGCTCATTTTCTTCCAAACTGAGGGCACATCCCTTGTTTTCCATTTCCTGCGGGCATTCTATAGAAAGTTTTCTAGCATCTTCCTGTGGCACATTCTCTTCAATTTCATCCTGTCATCTGTTGCTTTATCATATGGGAACTCACTGGCCTATCACTGCTCAACATTAACTGCATCAGATTTTCCACAGTCTCTTGTTCCTTTCCTTGCTGTCTAGCTTCAAGTGAACATTTGTACTGGTTTCCTGTGGAAGGCTCCAAAATATCTTGATATGGCACCTGGCTAATTGCTTCCTGTTTCACTGGTTTCCCCTTAATTTGGATATCCTTTGCTCTATCTTGTTGTGGTGCTTTCAGCATTCAATTTTCTACACTGAATCCTTCTCTTTGCAGCTGCTCCATAACCTCAATTTCTACTTCTTTGACTTCTCCATTACTAATCTCTTTTTCTACTTTTCCTCTTAGTCTTCTTATTTTTTGTATTGTAAAGTTTTGCATATCCGGATTCCTTTGCCTGTATCTTCAAATATATTTGGTGCTGCGCTTTTTGTATCAGCTAGTTTTGCTTTCTCCTTTGCATAAATATTACACCATATTAAATCTCTTTTCCTTTCTGCTGGCCATATTTCTTCTTCACATGTCTCCTGATCTTCTTGCTTTTCCTTATTCTGGGGACTCACTCCATCATGCTGTGATGTAGTCTGTTTTAGACCTTCTACATTAAATCCTTCACTTCGCAGGCACTCCAGAACTTCAACTTCTGTTTCTTTAACTTCTGCTTTACTAATCTTTTTTTCTATATTACATCTTTGTGATGTTCATTTTTATTGTGAAATGTTCCATATCTGGATGCCTTTGCCTTTATTTCTCTTTGAATATCTTTGAGACTTCAGCCTTCTCTATATTAGTTAACTTGGCTTTCTCCTTTGTATACATATTGCACCATATCAGATCTCTCTTTCTTCCCCACGCCCATATTTCTTTTTTATATTTTTCAAAAATCTCTAGGTTTTGTTGCTTATATTTTTGCACTTCCTCAGATGCTTCTTTTTTCAAACAGATGAACGTTTCTTGATCTATATACTGTTTTTTAGAAATCTGTTGTATTAATGAATTCTAATTTTTATTTGAAGTTTCTGACAGTTTTCCCTAAGGAAGTGTTTTTCTTTCCTCTAATTTCTCTCTTAATTGTTTTCTATATCTTGTGTCTGGAAATTCTGGGCTTTTTACATAATAGTAACAGTACATAATTTCTTTCTTATCCTAAATATCTCACTCTTTCATCTTTATGACTCTTCTTTGGCCAATCAATTTGTGCGATTGTTGTGGACTACTACTTCCTTGTACAACAGGGGGGCCATCCTCCACCTGGGCCTGGCCTGGGTCCATTGTAGGACTATTTCCATATTTTGAGGAATCTTCACTGTAATTTTTTCCAGTCCTGGCACCAGTGTGCTTACCAGGATTGGGCACTTTTTTATCCTGAGTCTTGTGCACCCAGCTATCTTTTTTGTTTTTGACTTACTTCTGTCCCTGATATATTCTGTATAAATACAGTCTATATATTGGTGCCACCTTGGTGAGATTTTGTGAAAAACAGGGTCCACCTCACGAAGGTATTCATCAAGACTTGAGGATGAATTCGTTTTCAGCACTACTACTCTACTTTGCTTGATGACTTTTCATCTCTCCTTTAAGACCCTTTTCTGCAGTGAGACTGAGCTGAATGCCTTCAATACTAATTAGACAACCCCTCCCTGACATACACACTAAGAAGAATGTGTTGCTGAGTGCTAGTATTGCAGCTGACCCTTCACACCTTCCATCTTACAGCTTACTGTAGACTGAGTCTGGTGCAATAGTTTAATACCCATCCAATGTCAGCGCTGCTGTGGTAACACCAGTACCCTAGTGACAAGTGTATCTAAACCACTTACAGTGGCAGTGATGTAACCAGCATGTCACTTCAGCAGCTCTTCTACCTGAGAGTTTTTTCTCTCAGTCTCCAGGGATAAATGCATCCAACAAAGGAGGAAGCTGAATTCATTTCATTGCTTTTGCTCAATACAAACGTGTTACCATTCAGGTTAACTTTTTCTCATGTGTCTGATCCCTGTACAAGCCAGGTACTCCTAAGTTGTAGAAACATATTATATCTCTTATACTAATCACCACATATTGTTTCTTTGTTTGAATAACATAGTTATCAAATACACTTTGTTATATGCACCAATGACAAGAAGAAACATTGCAGAAATTATATAAATAAACCCTGATAAAAAGAGCAAAGGAAAACAATAGCATTGCCTACCTAATTAACCACTCTGCCATGTGCACCAATATCACACAATGGCTTGAAAACAAGAAGCCTCAACAATAGTACTATTAAGTACTTTCCCACAATGTATCACTGATTACCAAACAGCAAGAAGAGTGGAGTAGAACTACATGACGGCTCCAGGTTAAAACAAAAAGCTTTAATTGTAAAACGTAAGTGCTTTCACAGTTTTAATAACTGCTTCCTCAGACGTTCAAACACAACTTAAAGTGAAGTAAGCATTATAAAAGGGAGATTTTTTTAAAGTTGTATTTGAACATCTGAGGAAGCAGTTATTTCAAACTGTGAAAGCGCTTATGTTTTACAATTAAAGCTTTTTGTTTTAACCTGGAGCCATCGTGTAGTTCTACTCCACTCTTCTTGCTTTTTGGATTGTATCTTGCGCTGCGCAGAGCTTTTATCCTGAACTACTGGATCTTAGTGGTTATATTTTCACTGCTTACACTGGTTGAACACCAGAATTTGTTTGGTTTCTCCTTAGCAGAGATACCTAGAAGATTTATTATACTGTCAATCCATAAGCAGCCACCTAGAAATTGATCTCATACCTGGCTGGCAGAAAGTGACTTTAATGATGGAGATGTGGCTGGGGGCATTTCTGTGTTCACTTGAAGTTACATTCCCACTCTCATTTCACAACTGTTCTTTCTGGTGTAGAACAGTTCATTGTGCAATAAATACGCAAAATGCATCCTTGTTCAAATCTGACAATTAAAAGGAGATTGCCCTGTATAGGGAAATTTTGTTTATCTCAAGTTACACTGACCCAAGACTACATTATATTAAGTAAGGTTATGATCCACTGTGTGAGTTGCTGCTGAAAAGTTATTAACTATAAAAGTTTTGTAAAAATAGTGGCCGGGATTCACTAATCCTCCGTGTAAGACTAAATAAGTCTTACTCGGAAACCGCACCCTAAGAGTATGATGTTAGCGCGTCATGCATATTCATGAGGGCGTGCTGACTCAACTCTAAGGCTAACACGGAGCGTGCACGAGTGCAGGGAGCATGTCAGTCTGCTGAGCAGTCCAAATATCCACACCCCTGCAAGTGCCTAAACTGCAAATGTCATCTGAAATGAGCGAGTCCACTCAAATGTCTACATACCCAACACTACACTCCCCCACATTCTAAATCCCTGTACAAGTTTAAAATGTAAAGCTTTCCTTTTTTTTTTTATTTTTCCCGATATAGCTGCCCGTATTTGCGCGTGTTTGTGCGGGTTTGCCCATTGCTTAGCTACAGTTAGCAGTGTAGACATCGAAGAGGATAATAAACTACTTATAGGCAAATTAAGCCAAATAGTAATAGCGTAGTGGTAGAGCCTTCGCACAAAGAGGAGGCATTCCCGGTTCAAGTCCCACCACTCCCCTTCCCATTTTCTGTAGGAAATCTGTGCACAAAAATAATTCTTGACATTTACCTTTTAAATTTTAGTAAAATGCATTGAAATGGCCTATGTAGTAGTGAACGCTATTTTATATATGTATATATATATATATATATATATATATATATATATATATATATATATATATGAAGGTGGAATGGTCAAGCATACTGATAAATGCATAAGTAAGGTATCTTAAGCAATGTGAAGCACTGCTAAGCAAAGTTTACTAGTATTAAGCACAGTTAAGTATAATTGCTCATAGCTTAGCACTGCTTTAATTAGCGCAATAGCTTTGCGTGGAGCTGCGCATCGCGCCAACTAGCGCAAACAAAATATGTTTGCGCAGAGCTGCGCACTGCGCTAACTAGCGCAACGTTGGGCAAGGTCGGGCAACGTAGAGCAATGTAGAGCAACGTCGAGCAACGTTGGGCAAAGTTGAGCAAAGTCGGCTAAACATAGCCACACCTCCTAGCCGGTCTGGCCAGTAGTAAAATAAAAAGCAATGACAGGCCTCGAACCCGGGACACTGTGCACCATAATCACAGTACTAAACCACTAAGCCATGACAGCTTTACATATGAATGCATTTCCAACACACTCATATATATCAATGGAAGTTTACCCATTGCTAAGCAGGTTTGCTTTTAGCTGAGATTTTTCAAAACCGTCCAGTCACAAATAAGTGAGGGAAATGAGGCATATTTAAGCTCCATAGGCGGGAATAATTGCCATAACTGGTTGTAGCTCCCATCTGCAGTCAGTAGGGCTGGTGTTGGAGAGGGCTGTTGTTTTCGAGCGCAACGGTGGGGCATTGAAGAGTCAAAAGTAATGGTTTGGCTCCTCGTCCATCATCATGATGCAAGACTCCTGCAGGGCCAGTTTCAAGGCACTGAGTACAAAGTGGAAGCCTGGAACTGTCTAGCACATGATCTCATCAGTGCCACAGGCATCCCTCAGACTGGTGAGCAGGTCAGACACCACTACTCAAACCTGAAGAGACACAAGGAGGACCGACTGAACCAGTGGATACAGGAGGCCTGTGAAATGGAAAATGCCCCACTACTGAGTATGTAGCCATGGAATGAAGTATGTAAGAATTGCTATTGTAGTCTATGTTATGGATAGGTATGTCTCAATATCCCTTCATTTACTTCACAGCTGCAGGTGTCCATGCTGCGAATCAGCAAGCCTATACAGATAGGCTGTTAAGGCTGTGCCACCAAGCAGGTTAGTAATTATTCTGCATGTTTTATTATATAAAAGAAGTGAGAGAGCCTGAAAAAGAGTGTTGTAACCCATTAATAAAGGTATAATAAGTCTTGAAAAACTTCTCTGCATGTACTGTTATATAAAATAAGTGAGACAGCGTGAAAAGGTGTTGTAACCCATTAATACAATTATAATACATCTTGAATAAAAGTCCTCTGCATGCACTGATATATCAAATAAATGAGAGAGCCACTAGAAAAGTGTGTAATGTAATTAATAAAGGTATAACTCCTGGAGTGCGTCCGTGTCACTTTCTTCGATATGTTGTTGTACCCTTGCATTATAGAAATAGTACTGTTGTATTAAGCACAGTCAACCCTCACATGGGTAGGCCCATATAAAGTGGATGAAGGGAGTGCCAATAGATGTTAAGCATATATACAGTCCTCAACTGTCAGTTCATGGCTGGCATGTACAGGTTAATCTGGCACATGAGTAGCTTGTCATTGTGTTCCCTAGAAATGTCAGTGTGCTGCTAGAAATGTAGGGGGCTGTTAAAATATACCTGATAATGTCACCTGAACACATCCAGATATGTAGATATATAAATATAAATGAAATATATAAATACGTAGCAGTAACATCTGCATCCTGGACAGTTTGTATGTCAGATACAGGTCAGGTATATCAAGAACTAGCAAAACCCATTTCACAATTTAACGGACATTGCCTAGTGTAATAATACATGTAGGGGATATATAACTGCAGTCAATAGGAATGTAGTGTAAGCTATAAGTATATATAAGTTGTTAATGGAGGTATCTTTTTACACCCTACTGTATGTGCATAAACAATGCAATTCCACACCTCAATGGGTATGTCTAATCTCATAATATTTGTTGGGACACATGTCCTATTGGTTTATAAATATCTGCATTCACTTTGATGCATGTGCCCTGTTCACATACTACAATCTTGGTGGCCTTTTGCCACCAATCAATCCTGCATGCTGTTGGAATGTCCACTGTTGTTCTATATGCATGTGTTATGCTTGCTGTTCAACTGTTGGAACTCTGGTGTGTTGTGTTAATGGGAATACTACTGTATGCTGTTACAACTAAATTGGAATGCTGTTGGCTATTACTAACCCATATTGTCATTAAATCCTCCTAAACATAGAACATATGGGAAGGCCGGTCTCAGCAGACCCACCTGTCCCACCTCAGCTGGCAATGGCACCTGGCACCAGCAGGTCCGGTACCCAGCCCGAGACCTCCTCCTCCATTGGCCCTGTGCCACCTTCGGGTGGAAGTGCTGCAGGGGATGGGGCTCGCCCCCTCCCGTGCAAGAGTGGCCAGAGGAGGGCCACCTATCACCATCAGAACAGTCCAGGCTGTGGTGCGTAGGGAGATCGAACATTCAGTCACTGATCCTCTACGCCAGCTCGAGGCAAGAGTGGAGCAACTCACGGGTGAGCCTGCCCCTCCTACGCAGCCCCCAGCACAGCCACCCTCTGGGCTGTGAAGGTGCAGTGGTGACTGCCCATGGGTGGGGATCTCAGTTCCACTGTTGCCATCTGTGGGCTCATGGGCTTGCAAATTCCAAACATCCTTCCCCGTCAATGGTGTTCACCCACCCCATGTGTCATATCCCCCCCCATATGCGTCTTGTTTGACTTGTCTGTTTACCTCCCCAACCTACCTCCCAAAATATACCTACTTCCCCAACCCCACATTCCATTCTCACCTGAAAAAAAAATGGCCAATCTGCTCCCACAAAAAAATTACGCCACATACATAACTGCCCATTTTGCACACATGTCTGCTGGACACATAAACTGAAATTTAATTGGCAGTACAACATACTTCATTGTCCTCACCCCTCTCTCAGGGGTGGAAGGTTTCAAATTTCCCCTCCAATTTACTAGTATATGCACATCTGTTGCTGTTAAAGAAATGGGCGGCTATGGACCTTCTCTACACCCATCCTGCACATCCCTAGCTGTTTTCCCTACTGTCTTTCCCCTCTTTGTGCCCCTTTTTCACCACTGTCCTATCTCCCCATTTTCTTTTCTTTCAAAGAAATGAGTGCAGGGTTTAGCGGGAGTAAGCACTTTTAAGCAGTAGTTAGCGGGTTTGCGCGAGTGTGCACTTGTGTGCGCTTAGCTAAGTATTGCTAAGTGTCACGCAAACCCGCTTACAACTGCTTAAAAGTGCCTTAGTCACCCTGCATGTGAGGGCCCTTGTTCTGCTTAGCAGCAAAATAAAACACCACTGTCAGTCTTGAACCCCGGTTCTTGTACACACTCGACTGCATGAAGTACCACTAAGCCACAGTAGATATGCTGGAGGTTGTTGCTGAAATATATATATGATGCATCAGAATGAGTGAATGTAAAGGAAAGATAGGAATGCCATAACACAAAACCTGTTCTGTGGAACTTTACCAGCAGTTGTTGTGGAATTGCATTACATGACTGTGATAACAGAACCAGCCATTTTAGCAGTAAATATTGTTACAGCAGCACTTTACAACTCCCACACAGTATCATAGCAGGACAATCCCCACCCAAATGTACAAAACACCTGTGTGTTCAAGGTCCAGCAAGGATGTAGGTAGGCATACTCAGTACTGGAATTGTCCAATTTTCATGAGCATCCTGTGCTAATGTCAACAAAAAAAAAACACAAACTGTGCAGAAGTGAGTACTTTAATATCCACAGTATAGCAGTTTACAAACAGTTCATGTGCCAAATGAAAACATCTCAATAACTATGTATGTATGGCAGCTAATTGTATAAATAAAAAAGAAACTACATACTCCCATGTATCTTGTGTTAGCATTTGTAGGGGTGAGTACAATTCTACACTGTCAACTGTGTACTGGAAGTGGTAACATTCAGGTCTGAGTGCAACGTTCAAATCACTGCCTACACCCTTAGCATCAGATACCAGAAGTATACCAACCTTCTGACTTTGACAACGGTGTACATAGCAAACAAGCATTGTCCCCACTTTGGAAAGCTGAAAGGGCTATGCCTACCTGACTTAGCAATTTATAGCATTTGGTTGCTATGACAGTGAGTACTGCAAGTACCACACAGCAGGCTGCATGCAATTGCCAAATGGTGGCCAACAATTGGTGCAGAGGCCATCATATGCACATGTGCAGATAGCTATAAAAGCAGGCTGTACTTGCTGTCCACACATGCAATCATTTCATTGCGGGTACGGAGAGAGAGAGAGAGAGAGAGAGACACAGAGAGACACAGACAACAGCAACAGAAAAAAAAGATATAAAAGAAAATATATTGAAAAAAAAAAGAAAAGAAAAAATATATTGGAAAAAAATCAGATATAAAAAAAAAAGTTTACAAAACACACAGAACTGACTAATACAAACACATACAAAGGAAAGGTATGTAACAGATATGTATTTACTGGCATGTAGTAGATGTTTTTGAAGAGCACTCTACATAGTTTGAATCATCCATATGTGGCAGCAGTACGTATTTATGCACAGATGCCCTGCATAACTACTGCCATGGAGAAATCAATGTGTAGCTGTGTGCAGTGGGATATGACTGTGACATATGTAGTTCAGCATTAAATGTCAAACATCTGATCCATGTTATCTGTGTTCTGTACAGTAGTGTGTACAATGTCTGTTTGAGGGAGTAGCGCATACAGTTATATAAACATGGATGTGACAGAGTAACAAATGCATGATAGTCATATTAACGTGCAGCTTAGCATTGGCAACAGTTGTACCAGGCTAGTATGCTAATCTAGCATTTGCAGCTATATATATACACCCTCTAATATTACTGTGTGCTCACATGTGACACCTGTTCATGTTGCAGCAAGGCCCAACAGGTCAGCCGTGAGGTACACGGACTTACAACAGTGTGGTCCTTGTGTGTGTATGGCACACACATACGGAGAGATCTGTCAGTGTCAGATATATTAGCATCTGTACATGTGCATAGAGCAAGGGACATACTGCAACTGTCTGTGAAAGGTGGACATATATATGTTGTTGAAGGTTGTTATGTCCATATTTCTATGTAGGTTGTAGTGTGTGGCAAACCAGACGGCATACAGTGCTGGTATATGACATGTGGTGGTTAAACGCTGTGGGTATGATTCGTCAGGTTTGCAGTGTTGCAGCCAGTGAGGCCTGCTAAAGCTATATGGGCTGAGAACACCTTCAAAGCATTCTGCACAACACTGTGCAATATTATGACATAACTGTATACGTCACAACCTTTGCATACTTGATATTCCCACCATGAAAGGTGGACTGTATATGTGCCTATACGTATATCTATATGTATACCAATGGATGTTTATATGTATGCGTGTACATATATATATATATATATATATATATATATATATATATATATAGAGAGAGAGAGAGAGAGGGTCATATTTACTGCAACAGATGCCTGGTGACAAAGCCATGGACTCAAGCTCAATGTTGACACTGCACTGGCATCCCTGCTTACAAAAACTCTGTACCCATAAACTACCTCATAGGTGGTAGTCTACTTAACACCAAAGGTGTGATAAGAGACCATGGGACACAGGTGGACAGTAGTCTCCCCTTTGATAATCACAGTGCCACACTAATCATGTAATCTGTCTATGTGGCACACGTCATCACAAAAGGTGTGTCATCCAGGGAAGTATAGGTCAGTGTTCCCCTCTACTCCACACACATAAAACCCATTATAGAGTACAATGCCCCATGTGGTATGTACCTCACAAGACAACTACAGCAACTGGAAAGGACACAGACATACCTCACAAAGAGTAATACTGGCCTCAAAGAGATGTCCTATGCAGACCATCTCACAAAACCACAGCTAGACTGTGTCGCATACCGCCTACCCAGAGGTGACCTCTGCCTAACATACAAAGCTATGTCAAACCCAGAACTGTTGGACATGCTCCACGTAAACAGATCACAATCCCTACGAGCTACATGCTCTAGGGACCTAAACCTTGTCACCTCAATAAACAGCACATGCTGGAGGGATAGATTCCTATCTCAGAGACATCCCATACTCTGGAAAAAAACACCTATCAATAGCAAACAAAGCTCCTAATTAGCAGTCATCATAAATAATCCTGATGATTGTATGGAAGATAGGAAATACACCCCTGGGAATCACCTCTGTGGCTCTGCTTGACAGGGCCATGTGAAATGAAATTACCTGTGTGTCAAAGGCCAGGGTAGCGTATGGCTAGACAACTATAGGCCCTAGAGCCAATAGCCTATTATTTACCTATGAACCGATACACACCCACATGTACTTGCTGTAATAATTGCTATGTGAGGTTGACTGAGTGTGATGGTGAATGTGTTGGTGAATGTGTCAGTGTTCTGTATATGTGTGATAGCTAAGTGGGAAACTGTTTCTGTCATTGTATTATATGTCCTAGCTGTGATCCCAGCAAAAGATGTGCATGCTATTGCTAGGCAGAAAAAGCAGTATGCCATACGGTCTGATGCAGTCCCTTGGTGTCAACTGGGGTGACCCATTGTAGGCTACAGCAGTATATGTATGCTTATTGAGTGTTACTGCTGGTGAATCCAACCCCTGTATGAACTGTAGTACTACCTGAAGCTGTATGCCTAAACAGCACAGTATGGTGTATGTCCACATTTCTTGGAACCACTGTTTTGTGTGTTCCCCGTAGTCCTCACAGATGACATACCTCAGGCATAAGGTTTTGTAACTACTGACACACAGTACTGTATGGTACACAGGTAAAGGTCATCTGGGTTGCCATACCTTTGTGTCTGGTATGTATGTCTGATGTGTGTGTGGGTATGCCTGTACCATGGCCTGGTCATATGTGTGTTACAAGATATAGGTGCGTATCTAGCAACATGTATAGTCTAGTACAGCAGTATGCCACCTATATTAACAAATGTGCACATATGTTAGGCAGGGGTTTGCCATCAACGGCTAGTGTGGTATACTGGTAATACTGTAACTGGACTTTACAATCATTGCAATGGATTACATGTTTCTTTATGCATTAGCTTGATATATATCTCCTGTGGCTAGGTGGTGCATTGTGTCGCATACAGTGTGCCATGTACTGTTGTATAGTCTTACATACTGGTTTATATTTGTTGCTGTGCAAAACATGGTTTGATATATATATAGAGTGTGCCAGGCAATGTCAGGCAGTTGTGGGTTGAGCACTGATATGTGGTATTGAAAGTGTGTATCCTCTGACAGCCAATAGGTTGCTTTATATGGCAGTTAATTGATATCTGTACTTTAGAATGTTAAGTGTGCCACATGACTTGCTCACACATATTGTTTCATTGTCTTCCAGGGTCATGGCCCACCATCGTAATCCCTCATATAGCCCAGCAGAGGATGAACTGATTACAACCACCTTGATTCAGCACTACACCCTGCTGTTCTCAAGAACCAGCCAGGACCAGCATGAGCAGACAGCAATGTGGCAAGATCTTGTCCATAGGGTAAATGACATAGGCATGCATAACCGGACATATGAGCAGGTACGCCATCACTGCAGTGATTTAATTAGACATGTCCGGCAGCGTGCATCTGATATCTGTAGACAAAAGCTTGCCACAAGTGGTGGGGTTGCCATCCACCCCCCCCCCTCACCAGAGTGGAGGATCTGCTCCTGAACCAGGTGTCTTCTGGCCAACAACAACAACAACAATTAACATGTATCATCATGGAGGCCGGAGCCACCCAGCAAGTTGACACGAAGCGTGCAGGTAACATAACATAGCTGTAGACTACTGCTACCTCTATTGGTAGAGCATGCTTATGTGAGATGTGTACTGTGTAGTTAGATGATGTGGTGCCTAGTGTTGTGCAATACTAATAATTAGGAATATAATCTGCAGGCCTGTGACTGTCAACCGTTGTACTACTGTAAGATTGCAAACACACAGTAGCAATGCCACAGTTGTTGCCACTGACAAACTGTCTCATATCCTTGTAGGTCCCTCTGGTGTGACAGCAAGGCAGCAGACCCATGCTGATGAGTGTGTTCTACATTTAATATTGCTAATTAAATGTGAATGTCATAGGTGAGGTGTAGGCCATGTACATGTCACACACCTGCGCATAATGCATGCTGTGCATGTTTGCTGTGAGACTATGCACATCTCAGTAACATGAGTAGCTGCCTCAAACACATGCAATACACAGAGAATCCCACACAATTGTGGCAACACTGTAGTGGACATTGGATAGGCAGAGTCGATACACATGCACACAACATACACAACTGTGTCATACACAGTACACATTAACATGCTACACATGGCGTATTCAGACACCCGCTGTAAGGTCACACTCCAGTATCCCACATGCCATCCACACAGCACACATAATATACCTGAGGGGTAGAGGCTTCTCATGTGGCTGTGCAACACTCTTCAACACATAACACATTCATGTTAGGCAATGCCCCCTATTGGGCACCTTACAAACCCATGTAACAACTGGCTGTGAAATGGTGAATGTAGCCATGGTACTGCAGTTCAGGTACAGCATGCTATGTGCTGGTCTGGCACACATTAGTAGCCTTGAGTGACCACATGATGCTGCATGATGATGGCTCATGGGACTACACCCCATCCAGTTACAGTGGCCACAGTACTACACATATCATTAATTGCTATGCACCTCAGTGTTGTGTGTGTGCAAACATATGCACCTATACACAATATGCATAGCAATCACCATTTGTACAAAGTGACACACATATGTCTTGTAATGTTATTGAGTGTATAGGTTACATGACACACATTGTATATGTGTGATGTTTAAAGGTGCAGTTGTGTTGTAGCATGCCATGTCATGGCTGGCACTGGCATGTCCACAATATGGCCTACACTCACCATAACCACTGTACAATGGCTATGTTGAGCAATGGTATTCCATCAGGTATACATGCACCACTCATCCTGTGTGCATACATAGCATGCATGTGCTATACCTGTGTCCACAATTATCTGCTAAAGACACAGACACTCTAATCAGAAATGGATATCTATGTGACACACAGATACACATCCAGCCATGGTATGTATACCTGTGAGTGATGGTGCACAGGACATTGCAGAGCTTTTAATACTTGCACAGCAATGTTGTGTCCATGTACACATTGCATTCCAGGGTGAGGCCAATCACTAAACAACAACACACAGGCATCAAAGTCATGTATACTGTTATTAACAAGGGCTGTCTACACTCACACTGCATGCTGTTGAGCAACACACGTCCTGCATGCTGACACGTGTGATATAAATGTTTGGCTTGTGATACTGTGCCCCACCATCACCCGCTATTGAGTATGTTCTGGATTGCTGGTGGTAGTGGTGTGTGTGTGTGTGTGTGTGTGTGTGTGTGTGTGTGTGTGTGTGTGTGTGTGTGTGTGTGTGTGTGTGTGTGTCTGTTTTAGTGAAGAGTGTATTTGTGTGCATGTGTTCATGTGTGCATGTGTGCATGTGTTCATGTGTGCATATGTGCATGTGTGCATGCGTGCATGTGTGCATGTGTTCATGTGTTCATGTGTGCATGTGTGCATGTGTTCATGTGTTCATGTGTGCATGTGTTCTTTTGTTCATGTGTGCATGTGTGCATGTGTGCATATGTTCATGTGTGCATGTGTGCCAACATCATGTACAGGTTGTAAAGTGTGTTTCCTGTCTTCCTCTTACAGGTGCTGAGTTTGGGCTGGTTCACTGCAGCAGGGAAACTGATGTCACTGAACAAAATAGTGATAATGATGATAGGTGTGTTGAGGCACAGGCATGTTTGCCAGGGTCTGTCATTGGGCCACCAATCGACAGTACACAAGTGTCCACCCCATCCATGTACACAGTCATACTGCCAATACATCCATCACCAATGTCCTTAGCTGAGGGACAGTGTACAGCCGGCATTGGCCAGGACAGTGTGGTATCTATGGCACATGCATCCCGACACAGCAGCCATACCCAGATGTCTGGAAGGGTACCACATAGGCAGATGTCCAGGGGTTCTTGTCGGAGCACTGCTACTCATCGTGCCACTGGCAGATGTGCCACAGGTCTTACAACCTCACGCATGTTCCAGACTGTCATGGAGGCACAGGCACATATGGGACGGTACACCAGACAGGGACTAAGGGCACATAGGGCACATAACACCACCGTAATTGACAGTATCAGTGACCTAGCAGGTGCCATCCGTAATTACACTGAGGACACTGATAGACATTGGGGTGAGACATTAGATGTCCTCTGCAATGTCATGTCCATGTGTCAGGACAGTGCGGGATGGTTGAGTCATCGACGTGGACGTATGCCAGTAACATCAGCAGCTGGCAGTCGCCGCGGACAGCCCTCAAGTCACAGCCGCTCCCGTAGTGCCAGTACCAGCCCCAGCAATGTTGGGAGTGGGCTGTCCATAGAACGTCCTAGAAGACCACGTGCACATGGCTCTGGACAGTCCCAACAGGGACCTGGGTCCAGTGTACATCCATTTACCTCTGGGAATAGTAGCCAGTATGGCTTAGTACCTGATAGTGTCAGTAGCACCCCTGCTTGGCACAGGTACCGTATCTGTGGCCAGAGACAGTGATCTGTAAAGCCTGACAGGTACAGTCTGTGGCTGTCCCACAAATACCTGTATATGGCAGCCACATGGTGGAACTGTGTGCATGCAGACAGAGACACACACATAAACAAGACACCTAGGGCTAACACATACCTGCACACATTACAAAAAACATTGACCCATAGCAGTACTCTTGGCCCTCACACACACACACACACACACACACACACACACACACACACACACACACACACACACATACATGTCAATTGTATGGCTCACTGTAGGCCTCTGGCAAACCAACAATACACCCTGTGCATATGACGAAACCTGTGCCACCTCCTGTCATCTGTAACATTGATGCAGGAACAGGCGACCATGGTGCTGATGCGCAGGGTGACTTTATAGCAGTATACCAATGTTAGCATGTTGTCAGCAGTAGAGTGTAATGATATGCTTGAAGGTGTAGCTGAGCAGGCATGATGCATTAAAGCTATGATTGTCAATGTAGTAATGTTTACACCAGGGTTAGTTCCAATAGTGTATTGTCTGCCCACGTGCCACTTGGCTGATGTGTGTAGTATTGGCAGCATGTGTTAGAGAGTGGACAGTATGTGTGGGATGTGTGTATCACAGATTTGCAGGTGTACATTTGTGAACATGGTGGAGGTGCACTGTCTGCATGTACGTGCATAGTGGACACATGGACAGGGTGACATGCCCTGTATTACACAGTAATACTCCAGAGTTTCTATTGGTGGCCAGTATGCATTGTACTACACACATTTCGGAACTTGACCACATGTGTGTCTGACATGGTTTGACACTGTGCTCTGGGTGATACTGTTACTATCTGTCATTGTTTTGCATTCTGGTAGTATACATAACTTCAACAGCCTGACCATAACTAATCGTTAGATGATGTCTTGACAACTGACACACAGATGTAGGACACACAGCAACATTTGGATCCTTCAGGTACTATACTATGCCAGTAACCAGTGGTATTCACATGCACCCATTACTGAGACCACTCCTGTTTGGCATATAGCTCTCTTAGGTACAAGCAATCACAGTAGGGATATGTCCGTCCACATCTGGTAATGCATACTGTGGCCTATAATGCATTCTCCAGATGACACACACATCCTCCACAAGGGTATCACACAGACAGATCCCTGTTGTCAAACCCATGCTGTAAAGCTATAAGTAACCAAAGCATAGTCATCCACTTTTACGGAAAATAGTATCCCTACAGTACCACTTAGGTAGTAGCCACCAACATGAAGAACAGGTACCGATGTGTACATGCAACCAAGTGGTACGTCATCTCTCCTTTGATAATCACATTTGCAAAGGAATTTTTAAATCCCTCGGTGGATCACATAAGCAATAAGGGGTCTGCATGCATATCCACAAGGGTTGTTGTACACCTATAATGAATAGCCATCATTGACAGACTTTGCTGCATTTGAACAGGTCTGACATATAACTCGGCCATAAACCCTCACTCACACAATTCAATAGAAACTGTAATGAGTGTGTGTGACACGGATGACCTAGGCCAGGGTTCACTGCAGTGGCTGGTCTTGTCACAAGCATTACAGATGTGACCTAAGGTCTGGAAAGCAGCAGCACACTCTGACAAAGATGACAGATGTGTTTTTGGAGAAAGCAGGGTTCCCACACATGCAATAATTGAGGTCACATGTACGTGTATGTATTTGCCACATAGCTACCTCACATGTGCAATGCACATACTGTTGTCATACTGATATGTCATACAGTAGTAAAAGCAAAATCCACAACACATTGACACACACACACCAAGTGCAGGATTCAAACCCCTACCTAATTGGTTTATGACATTACAGAAGTGCACATTTACAAGACGCGCTATACACATTACTGTGAGTTCTTTTTTCCACAGGTATATTTGTAGGATGGTGACATCATCAGACCTGACAAAGATTAGTATACCACTTTTAAGGTGTTTGAGTACTCTCCAAAAAGGTTGCTTCTTTCCAAGGAGATCACACACACTTGTCACATGGAGGATTCTAACCCCTACCTAACTGGTTTGTGATATTACAGGAGTACACATTTACAAGACACACTATACACATTACTATGAGTTTGCTTTTCCACAGGTATATTTGTAGGATGGTGACATCATCAGACTTGACAAAGATTAGTATACCACTTTTAAGGTGTTTCAGTACTCTCCAAAAAGATTGCTCTTCGCCAAGGAGATCACACACAAACAGACGCACACACTTATCAAGTGCAGGATTCAAACCCCTACCTAGCTGGTATATGATACTATAGGAGTATGCATATACAGGACGCACTACACACATTACTGTGAGTTCTTTTTTTTTTACAGGTATATTTGTAGGATGGTGACATCATCAGACTAGACAAAGTGGGTTACATTAGTTGACATTAGGTGGGCTACATAGAAGGAATGGCCATGTGATGTTCAAAGGAGAGTTTACTATCTAACTGTGTCCCCAGGGCCTTAATGACTTTCTCCGTATATACTGGAGTACCACCTATGTGGTAATTTGTTTGCACTTTGTTTTAGCCAAAGGGGATGACTATGCATTCTTTGGCACTCTGCTTGAGGGCATTGTTTTGACACCGGGTATCTGTCTCTGTAAGCCCCTTCTGGAGGATGTGTGTGTCAGCCATAGAGTTGATTATGGACCACAGTTAGCAGTCATCTGCAGACCTATTCAGCCATACTCCTCCCGTGCTTGCCTGTACCTCTGAGCAGTGTCTACTGAACAGGTGGGGTAACAGGACCAAGACCTGTGGGATGCCATTTGTGACTGACTTAGAGTCGGACATGGCACCCACAACTCTGAGCATGTGTGTTTGATCTGTGATCCACTTGGCCACCCATCCTTTGACATAGCTGTTAATGTTCAAGCTGGTACACTTGTCCATGATAAGAGAGTGGGGAATGGTGTAAAAAGTCCTTAGTGAGGTCCAGGTGGGCTGCGTGGACTACTTTCACCTCCATCTATGTCCTTGGTAACTGTTTGAAATAAGTCAACTATGTTTAGGAGGCAGGATCTGCCTTTAACAAGGCGAGGTTGTGTAGAGTCCAGTGCCTGGAGGTCCCCAATGTCTCTGTTTATGGGTTCCATGACAATTTGCTCAATAGCTTTGTAGACCAGGCTGAGTAGACATATAGGGCAATGGTTTCCAGGTTCTGTTGTGGCACCCCGTTTGTGGAGCTGGATGACTGTTAGTGTATGCCATTCTTTGGGTGCATAGCCTGTGGTACGACTGAGTCTGGGCAGTGAATGTAGGTGAGGGTGTAGTTCCTTTTGGGCCTAGTGTAAGATGCAGCCTGGGACACCATCCAGTCCCATTGATGCTGTGTTCTTGGCTACGGAGAGGGCTGTCTTTACCTGCATGTCCATGAAGTCTGGGGCTCTGCATCCTTCTGTGATGGGCACAGGCCCTTTTGGGGGTGATGGGGGGGTTTACACTGAACTTGTCCCCCATGATGTGGGCAATGAAAGTTGGTTCAGTGTATTTCTTGCCATTTGACAGTAGCTGACAGTATGTTTGGAAGTTGACACCTACATGTCTGGTATAGCTACCGAAGGCTTTGTGGTTGTTATTCTTACATTCCTTGGCAATTTGTCTTTAGAAACTGTCCTTGAATTATTTTATGAGCGATCATTGTTTCTTCCTAATAATGATCAGTGATGCCTTTCCTTTAGTGAAGTTGGCTCTATCAGGTGTTAGTTTCCTCCTGCTGTTGTCTAGCTTACTTATGGACAATGACCACCAGATTGTTTTCTTATTTTTGGAGGAGTGCATCTTGGTTTTATTTGTGATGTCTCGATCCATGCATCCCTGTAGATGCTCATAGGATGCACTTGTAAATGATTCGCCAGATTGTATACCATTATCCTATAGCAAGAGGGCTTTGGAACTTTCCACTTTGGTCTTGGGAAGTGTGCAGTTTGCTTTTGAAAATGTCTTCATGGTGGTTTCATTGACTGGGTGGGGGGGGTGGGATGTCGATGTCCAGTGTGATTACTTTATGATCTGATATTACCAGTGAGGGGTTTATCTCTGTTGTGGAACACTGGTACCCCATGTTGGTGATGATCATGTCCAGTATGGTGTCACCTCTAGTGGGCATGGTGACCAGCTGTTCCAGGGTGTTAGAGTTTTTAAACTCTAGGAAACATTGGGCAAAGTACGTTGTACACGAGTAATTCTCCCAATCAATGTTTGGGTAGTTGTAATCACCTCATATAATGGTGTTTGATAGGACCTTTATATTTTCCACTGTTCTCAGGAATACTGAGTGAGGTTCCTGAGACAAGGTACATGATCTGTAGCAGGCTACAATCTGATGAGCAGCTTTGCCCAATGTTAGTTGCACTTGCATGGTCTCCAAGGCCTCATGCTGCGCCACTAACCTGAAGGTGTGGGTATCCATAAGATAAATGGGTACACCCCTTGCTTTTGTATTTCACTTGTGGTTTTGGGTCCAAAGGTCAGAGGGATTGTGAGTGTTTTACTTGGAGCATGTCCAACAGCTCTGTGTTTGACATAGCTTTGTATGTTAGGCAGTGAACACATCTGAGTAGGCGATATGCAAGGGAGTACAAATGGAGCATTTTGAGATGGTCTGAGTATGGCATGTATTTCAGGCTGCTAATGCTCTTTGTGAGGTATTGCTGCAGGCTCTCCAGTTGTTGTAGTTGTCTTGTGAGGTACATAGCAAAAGTGGCATTGTACTCTATTATAGTTCTAGTGAGTGAGGAGTAGAGGGTAACAATGTCCTCTTCTATTCTGCATAAGACACATTTTGTGATGAGGTGTGCCACATAGCAGGGTTTTCTGACAACTGTGGGGATGTGATTATCACAGTTGTGTCCACTGCCCACCTGTGACCCAAGGTCTCTTGTCACACTTTCAGTGTTAAGTATACTACCGCCTTTGTTGTAGTTCTTGGCTACAGAGTTTTTAACAAAGGGTATGACAATGCACCTTTTGGCATTGAGCTCGAGCCCATGGCTTTGACAACAGCCATCTGTCTCAGTGAGGCCCTTTTGTAGGATGTCCACATCTTTAGTGTTTACAATTATGGCTCCTAGTTTGCAGTCCTCTGGAAACTTCAGTAGCCACAAACCTTCCATGTTAAAGTTTACTTCAGGGAAGTAGATACTAAACAGGACAAGACACAGGACTGGACCCTGTGGTACTACACTTGTCACTGGTCCAAAGTCATACTTGGAGTCTGCTACTTTCACAGTGTGTGTTCTGTCAGTAAGCCTGTCGGCAACCCATCTTGTGACATAGCAATTTATACCTAGTTTAGTGGATTTATCTATATTTCCAGAGTGGGGGTGGTGTTGTAAGCTGTGGCAGGATCTACATAGGCTGTGTGAACCACCTGACCCTTGTCTACGGTTTTGGTGACTGCTTCAATGTCATCTATCAGGTTTAGGAGACATGATCTGCATTTTACAAACCCAACATGGTTGTGGTCCAGGGTTTGAGGATTCACAATGTAATTTTTTATATGTTGTATGATGATACATTTCATGGCCTTGAAGAGCGGACTCATCAGGCTAATAGGGCACTAGTTCCTGGGGTCTGTGGTGTCTCCACCCTTGTGTAGTGGGATAACTGTCACTGTGCACCATTCAGCAGGCACAAAGCATGAGGTGAGGCTGTGACAGCACATGGTACATCAGTGTGTTGCCTGTTCTTTCTGTTGTTTGTGTGGAACACAGCCTGTGAAGTTATCTGGTCCCATGGCTGCTGTGATACTGGCTTTGGAGAGTGTTTTTTACCTGTGCAGCCATGATGACAGCAACTTTGCAGTCTTCCATTATAGAGATGTGCTCTTTCATGGGTGAGAGGGGGGGGTAAAGTTAACACTGATCCTATCTGCCAGGATGTTGGCAATATCAGTTGGGTCTGTATATTTAGAGCCATTGAGCTGTAACTCAGAACAGATCTGAGTGTAGCCATGACATGGACCTGTCTGTTGGGCAGAGATCTCCTGAGTAGACAGTATGCAACAGAGTACAGATTGGGTTACATTCAGTCTTGTTGCATGGGGAAACTGTATGAGGCCAGTAATCCTCTTGTTAGGGTACTTCAGTGGTCTTTCTGGCTGCTGAACGTGCCTAGTCAGATTCATCGCAAGTGTGTTGTGGTACTCTCTGAATGGTCTGATGACTGATGAGTAGTGGGAACCTCCTTTGACCTACATGCACAGACCTTGGCAGTTTGTGTGAACACATAACATGATTTTCTGACAACTTTGTGAATGTGTTTCTGGACGTAGAGATGTCTATCCACATTTGTCCATAGATCCCTTATTATCACCTCCGTATTTAGCATAAGTGTGTGAGCATGCCCAGTATGACCTTTCGGTATGTTGTTGCCTGACATTTGCTTCGTTTATTTAAGTGTGTGAGCATTCCCAGTATGACCTTTCAGTGTGATGCTGAATGAAATCCACTACATTTGTTGGAGTGTATGAGCATGCCCGGTATAGACATTTATACTATATGTGTATGGAAAATCAAGTTGTATTTTTACAGCAGGGCTCACCTTTGTGTCATAGATCAACAGGGATCATGCTGTGCCTGCAGGGCTTCCATGAGACACTTTGCATAGACTTATCAACATTTTTACATACAGGGGGGGACAGCTATTCTTTGTACATTTCTACCCGGGGGCACACCTGATTGTTACTGTGGGTGTACATAGGATAAGGGGTTCACCTGACACTTGTACACATTTGCTATGCCTGCACTGTTATGTACGGTACACCATTTCAGTCTGTACTGTTTTCTATTGTACTGGCTTGAGGCATACTACTGTACTACACATCTTACCATCCAATGTAATGTATATTAGATTGCAACTTCATAGCCTACACAACCCAAATCACACCGCCTGGCCTGATGTTCTCTGTCTGCATAGGCCTGTGGGGGAGGTTACCCATATGCCTCTTTAGGGGCATGTTACAGCATTTCTTTGTGTTTGCATTAGTGTACAATTGTCCTGCTGTGTGTGTGCTACCACAATGCTATCATGGCTTAGTGGTTCAGTACTGTGACTATAGTGCACAGTACACTGGGTTCGAGCCCTGTCACTGCTTTTTATTTTCATGCTGGGCAGACCAGACTGCTTAAGGGACAGTAAAGCTATTATGAGCATGTTTACCTGACTTTGCCCAACTTTGCCCGACCTTGCCCAACATTGCTTAACTTTGCCTGACGTTGCGCTAGTTAGCACAGGCAATTTTGTTTACATATACTAAATATTGCTAAAAGCTGCTTAGCACTGCTTTATATTGCTTAAAACATGGCAATCATGCCTCAGGTGGTGCTGCAGGGCTGCTTATGTCGAATGCACATACTACACTCCCTATACCTGTTTGGAAACAGGTAGTGTCAAGTTAGGCATCCCTTTTATTTTATGTGCGAGTCAGAGAGAGGTATCATTTCCAGGGTTCCTACTGAGCCAGTGTATGTGCTATGCATTGCCTCTTTGCCAAGGCCAAGGCATACTGGGCACGCCTCCTTCTGCCTACTGGGACAGGCTCAGGTTGTTCCTCCTCCGAGTCATGCTGTGCCTGTGCAGACCTTGGCAATGGTGGGGGGATGTTTGGCCCTGCCCCATGCTGTTCCTGCTGCAGCTGTTTTCATAGGATCATATTGTGTAGCATGACACATACCATGACAATTTGGTTACATGTAGTTGGTGAGCACTGCAAGGCTCCACCAGATGTGTCCAGGCACCGGAACCATGACTTGAGCATCCCAAACACATGCTCGATTACATTTTGTGTTTGTGCGTGTGCCTCATTATGGAGTTCTTGTTCAGGTGTGTGTGCATTTCTGATGGGTGTCATCAGCCATGGCTCCAGTGCGTATCCAGCATCCCCCACTAGGTGACCGTCAGGGATGTCCCCATTGGCAAATGTCTGGTACAGCTGCATCAGATGCCAGATATGGGAATTGTGGTAGCTTCCAGGGCAGCCAGCACACACATTCAGTATTATGCCCTGGGCATCGCACACGACCTGGCAATTGATGGAGTGGAAGCCCTTGCAGTTGATATAGGCCCTACCCCACTCACCGGCTGGTGCTTTGATGTGTATGTGCATGCAGTCAATTGCACCTACTACCTCAGGGTATTCCGCTATTTGCTGGAAGAGATGCCATATTGTTGACCAATACCTCACGGGAATTGGGGAAATATACATGATCACTGACATGTGCTGACATGGCATTCAGGAACTGGTGCAGTACCCTGGATGCTGATGCCTGTGAAATCCCCATCATATCACCAGTTGGTCTCTGGAAGGTACCTGTTGCTAGTATTCTTAGGCCAACACATATCTTGGTTTCCACTGGGATGGGTTCCCCACTGTTGGTTCTGTGTGTGAGACGTGGACTGCACAGCTCAACAATTTGATGCAGGAGGTCTCTGTCCACTCTATAGTGCTCCACTATCTCCAGCTCATGTAGCCCCTGGTAGGTTACCCTGGGTCTGTACACTCTTGTCCGTCTCCTCACTGTGGGTTGCTCAGCAGCATTCACAATGGCACCACCCTCAGCATCTTGCACATGTTGCCTTGTAATAGCAATGGCAGCCCCTAAATTTTTTTTGTCTCAGTTAAGCTTTTTAAGTTTTCACTTCTCTTTGTAGACTGCAGTGTTGCAGTGTTTCTGAGAAAAACATGGGGGAATGTTGTTTGCAGTGTTTTAAGTGCTGAGCTGGGCTGGGCTAGTATACTGCCTGTGTAATTGACTGATTCTGATTGATTTCACCTGGCAGCTCTGCTAGTTCTCCTTGGTTAACTTCCTACTACTTATTTTCCTTCCTTTTCCCTTTCTGTTTCCACAGGGGGCAGCGACGCAAACACACGCACACGAGCGCACATGCGTGCACACAGGCTTACACAGGCTTAAACAGGCTTAGGTGGGTGCACATCCACGCACACAGGCTTAGACAGCCTTACACAGGCTTACAGGGGTGCACATGCATGCACACAGTTTATGCATCTTTGCAAGAAACTTTAGTGATATCCACGGCGTACACCTTCGGTTTCTGGGTTTCAGTTAAGACAACTGTAGACACGCCTCTTCCAGTCCTGAGTAACTTACAGCAAACACATGCCACTCTGCTCTAATAAGCTTACACTCTTTGATACATACCCCCTCATGATGTCACCTATTTTCTACTCTGTTACTCCCCTAATCCTACTCTTACACTCTAGGGACATGGTTCACATGGCAGGGAAAATTGGGATTCACTATCCTTATCCTCATTTGCATAGGATTGCCTAGTAATGCTTGGTTACATCTCTCAGACTGAGCTTCCCCCCTTAGCAACCACTACTCAGTAGCCATGTTGTCTTCAGCCTGTCATTCACCTGCATGGCAGATGAATATTTTTAATAAAATGCCTATTTTTGGCATTTATTTATTTTTTTTGCTGGTTTTTAGAGCACCGCACATTTGTGCGGCGCTGCGCTACGCTTAAACATTGGAGATCAGGGAAAATATTTTTTATTTTTTATTATTTGGCAACAGATAAAAATGCCAATGGCCTTATATTTGGCCATTGGCATGCTTCCTCAACTGGATGCATCCTTTATTTGGAGCTGTCATAGCTCCGTTTTGCTATTTGCAGAACGGTACTCCGTTACCAACGGAGTACATTTCTGCAAATAGCACTACTCTTACTCGGACAGGATAGTGTTTCCTGGATTGCAAATTTACCTCATTTGCATAGCTTTCAGCAGCAAATGAGGTAATTTGCATTACCTAACACTATCCGTGCAAGGGTAGTTTTAGGAGCTCTCATGCACACCCCTGCCGGCTGTTCCTGGATCGCTCAGCAGACATATTGGCTGTCTGGAGTCTTACTCTACTCTTAAACTCCATGCAAGCCTTTGTGAATCTGGCACAGTGTTTCTGATTTTTTCACATAAAATGAAACAGATATAGATATCACTTGCATTGACTTCTTAAATCTTCCCAGACACTGATTACCATTTATGCTATAAGATAGTCCAAGTACTCTTATTCATTTAATTGTATAAGAGAGTGATATTCTGCCCTCAGTTATTTCATGAATAAAAGTTTTGCACCTGGCAAGCTGGAATGATATGCCTGCAGCAGCAATCAGTTGTCAGTCCATGGGAGTGAATTCTGATAACAGTGACTGCCCCTTGAATTATCCAGTTACTGATTCTAGAAGGTTAATGATTGGGTCTCCAATCGGAACCATGTTATTATGTGTTTCAGTCATGGATGGCAAGAAATTCAACGCGAAAGCGAAGCTTGTGGACTGAGTCATATGTTGGTTGTCTGCACCTGGCTTGTGATGGTTAGTTTGATGTTGGCATAGTAGAGGTGAAATATGGAGACAGGCATATGGACTCAAACAATATACACAGCAGCATACAAAACTTTCTTTGGAGGATCTGAGGTTCCTCTGCAGGGTGGCTACTATCATGTGTGGTACATACATTTGGGAACAAGTCCATGCTAAGTGTATATCTAGGCAGTATCCATCACCTACTTGTCAAGGAATAGATTGAGCAGCTGGCATATATAACATCAAATTCTCTGCTGCTGCATTATCAGGACCTCTGCTTGTTGTTGTTATATTACTACAGTAACATTGTAGAAATCATAACATTATATATTAAATCAGGTTCTCTGCTGCTGCTGGATTAAAAGGGACGTTTGCTTGCTGTTGTATGACTACAGTAATATTGTAGAAGTCATCACATTTTCTTTACAGTGATCTACTCTGTTTTGTTGCACTCATGCAAATGTTAATACTACCTTATATTCTGACACATTAGAAAATGGTCAAACTGTACATCAATACACTAATTGGAGAATGAAAGTTCTCCAGATGAGTATTAATGTACAAGTAATGCCCGGTGAAAAAGGAGTCTGCTGCTTCACAGCAGCATATCATGCTGCTGTGGAGCTTGTGCTGGAAAAAATAACAGTCAGCATAATTTTACACTCATTAAGTAGCGGTTCTCCTGTTTAGCAATTGTAAAATGTAAAAAAAAAAAAAAAAAAAAAAAAAGAGAGAGAGAGAGTGTGTGTGTGTGTCTAGGGAGTTGGAGAGAAAGAGAGAGCGATTGTGTGTCACTGAGTGCATGTATGAATGCAGGGGAGACTGTGTGTATGTGTGAGAGATCAAGGGAGAGTAAGAGTGATCTTGTGTGTGCGTGAATGTGTGTATGAAAGCAGACGAGACTGTGTGTGAGAGAATGAGAAAGAGTGAGACTGATCTTGTGTGAGTAAATGTGCGCAAAAATGCAGAAGAGACTGTGTGTGCATATGTATGTGTGTGTGAGCGCAGAAGAGACAGTGTATGTGTGTATGAGAAATGAGAAAGAGATAGAATGGGGCCTATGTAAAACTGCGTTTTACTTTTTTATTTTTTAAGCACTACATTATTTATTTTATGTTTTTTTTTTTTTATGTACAATGCTTTCTCCAACACCATTAGCATATACTACAGCAAGTTTAAAACATTAGGTGGAGGAACTATTTTACATTAAAAGTATGTAAAAAAAAATAACATAGTACTCAAAAATATTAAATAAGCAGGTAAAACACAACAATTTTACAGTGAGCCCATTCTCTAAGTACAATAATGTTAATATGTAATGAGCACCCTTCTAGGGGTGTAGAGGGCCTGCACCACAGGTGTTAATTATACATTAACACACACCCTGTCAGGCATTATTGCATGCTTAACACATCTCTGTCTCTGAATCAATTTCATGGCACCATCAGCCAGATTTATTTTCTGTGTTTTATCAGCCAGATTTATTTTCTGTGTTTTATATTTGTCATTACATGAAGAACAAGAAACATAGTCCTGCCCTTTGTGTATTTTAGACTCTGTTCCAAAATGTTACATATTCTGAAATCAGGATATAGTACTGGCAGCATAATATTTGAAATACATAATTAGGGGCGTCCCCTGTAAGCATGCTGTCTGTTGATTTGTGTTGATACTGCAAAGGTTACCTTTAGATCTGCATTAACTGTCAGAGTTACTTTTGAACACACTTTCATGCTGAAGTTTGTTATTAGCATACAACTGTAATTCTATTTAATACTGACATACTGAATCTGGATGAGTCACAACAATCCCTGTACATTAAATTGACAATTTAATACATTAATACATCAATGACACTCTGTTTGGCAAGAAATACAAGGCCAAATATAACAAGTGAAAGTATCATGTTTTAAATTAGACTACCAAATACAACTGTAAATGCAGATATATTTAGTCACATAATGGTTATATGATAACATATTTAACTGTGTCAATGTCGACGCATTATTGTTTTCTGATACACCCTGAATTATAACAGCTGCTGAATAAAAGTGTATCACTTGTGCTAAAACGTGGCTGCTGGTTTTGCCCTTTGTTTCATATTTCAGTTACATTTTTCATTATCACAGCAACCTTTCTGGGTCATAGTGAAACCCCAAAATCTTTGCGTGTAATTACTATCCAGCTTCTTGTCCAAAAGATGTCCTCTCCCTATTGACACTCATCGTTCTGTTATATGATCTACTTTCCATAAGACTTAATGTAGGCATTTGCATTAATGAAGTAGAAATGTCTTGCAGCACTGCTTTTAAGTACTGAGCAAATGGAAGGTGTCAAATGACTAGGGCATCGGGTAGCAGTAAGGAATGCAACTGTGCTTTCAGCTACACTGTCAAAATTCTGTTCTGGAGATGTCCTTCTCTTCCTCCTGTGATGAATCACCATTTTAAAATAGGCCACATGGCTTACAAACCAGTTTTATACTCCTTAATAGGGCAGTACAGAACTAAGCTAGAACTCATTCATTTACTCAGAACTGATATATATATATATATATATATATATATATATATATATATATATATATATATATATATATATACATACACCAAAGAGTGGCGGAGAATGAGGCATCATACTGTTGTATAAAATATGGGTCACACAGAGAAAAGAACTGAGCATTTTGAAACATCTAAAATTCCAGCACCCAGAATGTAACTTCTATGCTTGCTAAAGATGGTATTTTTTATTCCAGTTAATCAGACAGATTTAACGTTAGCCAGAAGGCCTAATCGTGGGCAGATTTGACAGTATGTTGATTGCAAGCTGTAAGTTTGTGAAAATAAGTGAGGACCTATGCACAGATTTTTTTTTCATCTGTTCTGAATTCTTTCCTATTGTCAGACATTTTTGGTGATGTTGCTATTGCTATAAGCAACAGTACCTCATTATTTAAATTAAAATGTTCCATTATTCCTTTTCTTATCCAAACATATAATGTGCATTGATGCTTCTCAGACTATTTAATTCCACTTTCTCTGGATTTTTATTGGACTTTAAGTGTGGCCTCAGGCTTATCATTTTAAAAACATTTAAATCTGAAGTATCAGTTTAGTAGACAAGCTGAGTTTTTCCATGCATACATGCATGAGAGACACAGAGTGTCAAATGGCTTCTATTATCTTTTATACAAACAAATAGAGCAAGGCTTTCAATATGTTTGGTATACATAGCATAGATTCTAAGGAGAAGTTCTGTTTTCATTCGATTTTAAGAATAACTCATTTCCATGAAAAACTGATAAAATCTCTGGGAAAGTTGAAAGAGTCAGACTTGTTATCCAACATGATATAAATTTACAAAAACACTGTCTGCCTTAAAAAGCATTAAGAAGTTTGGACCATAGCTTACCAAAAAATGTAAATGATTTAGCACAACAGTATTGCAGACATTATCAAGACATTATGTTGTTTATTACCTCACTCAGAATGAGATAGATATTACTTATAATAATAATGGTTAATTTATTTTGTGTTAATTACCCGAACTAAGGGGGATTGGAAATTATTTGGCAAGGAAGGGCTATCGGCAAGGTTAGAAAATACAGCAGTATTAAAAATAGAAGGTAATGGAAGTTAATATGAGAGCTGAACATGGCAAAGAGAAGACGGATAGTAACTGTTTACATATATATTAAGAATGTTGGCAAAAAAAAAATGGACAACCATGTCCTTACTGCAGCTTTTTGGAGCAGTAAAATAACTGGAATACTGTGAAATGGAAGGGAGAAGGTAAAATTCGGGAGGAGAGCAGTATCAAGGAGAACTTGAATTACTGAAGGCATACTGAATATCTGTTAACTAGGATGATTATTTATATATGTAAAAGCAGTTATCCTTTATTTTCAGGCTGAGTGAGCCCACATTTGTTTTATGAAATGTAAAACATTTAAAATGGAAGAAAGACAATTTTAAAATGAGAAAAATATCCATTTGAAGTTTATGAATAGCATTCCAAAGCACACAGTCTCCATCTAGAGCAACCCAATATTGTGCTGCGGAATTATGTTGATATAGTTTGCTTGAAATAACATGTTTCTTACAGGAAAATAGTTATAATAGAAAAGAAATGTGTAGATATGTGACACTACTGTATTACAGAGTCTGCACACATATAAGTACTACAGACATGACACAGTAATGAGCAGCTGCAGCCAATAACTTCTGCTGTCTGTGTCCAAACAGAACTCTGGGAAAGTGAAAGTATGACACTCTTAATGCTGTCAGGATAAAAGGCAGTATAAAAATGACATAGGATATGTTCCCATATACCTTTATATGTTTGCTGTATGTATCCATCAGATCGCAGATAGCACAACTTAGATCTTGAATTGCTTGTCCAGTGCTATGAAAACCTCATGCCAAGCTGAGTCTAGTAAGGTGATAAAGATCCACAATAACGAGTGCTATCCAGCTGGTGTATATAGTTTTAATTTTTTTTGTAAGACTTCTTCAGTGCAATGAGCTTTTTTACTTATTTTTATACTGCGTACTACACATTCCCCTAACATTTGTGTACAGCAAACAAACTACTTACAATACTTGAATGAAGTAGCTTGCTTCTTCCAATATACTAAGATAAGGTTGCAGGACTGGTTTGTTCATGAGCCGAATATGTTGGAACTTTGAGAGCCCATATTGTCAAATGTGACAAATACAAAGTCATTAATATTGCTACTACTCTGATAATAGTTGATATACACTCATTGAATAAATTAGCACAGTAAGTACCTGCTTACCAGGTACCCAGCAGATATGTGAATGATGGGCAATGTTAATGGTATGCAGTACTTAAAGGATGGAATAACTTTAATTAGCTTAATAAAGTGTTTATTTTATTTAAGTGTCAGTCTCTGTATTACCAGCCATTCTTGAGACTGTTACTCTCAATCGACAGACTAGATGGGATATTTCTGAACCTTCTAGGACTATGTTTTCAGAATATGTTTAAAAAATCTCATTAATTTTTGGCAGAATCATATTGGAAAATACAATAAGTGTCCTAAGAAATCAACTATTACCAAACATCTAAAACTGAAGCAATACTAATTTCATAGGTTCATAGGTTCATAGGTTGGTACTAGGCTATCGGCCCTATGGCCTATACAAGCCTATTATACAAAAGAGGCAGCCAGCAGACCAAATCCTGGTGAATAAGTGCATTTATTGAATAATGCAATAAAGACAGCAAAAGTACACAGACCGGTTTCGGCTGGTTAATACACACAGCCTTCCTCAATGTAAAAGAAGTCACTCAAGAACTGTCATTTAAATATCAGACAAAACAATGTGATTGGTTACACTTAAAACTGTTCATTTAATCCTGGTGGAAATAAACCACCTAACTTAATAATCCGTTTTTTCTCTTTGGAACACAATAGAGAATTAGGTGGTTTATTTCCACCAGGATTGTCTGATATTGCTGGCTGCCTCTTTTGTATAATTGCTTGTTTATCTTAAGCCATGCAGTTGCTTCTGCGCAGGAAGTTCTTTTTTACTGTTACACTGGTTCTCATTCTGCTGGAAGCCTGACCCTGGTGCAGTCTGCAGTTTTTCTACAGGCTATAATCTTTTTGGACTTTTTGGTTCGCTTTGAATACTATTTGGATCTTTGGATCGTGTGAGTCAGTCTGTGTCTAGTTTCAATATTTCAATATTGATTCTATTGTTATTTTTGTTCATTAGCTTTCAATTTATGAAGCATAGTTTCGTCGCATTTGGATGTTCGTGGGCGCCATTTTTTCAGTGTTCTAACTTCGTTTATGTGATTTTGCTTGTTGGGAGTTACATCCTTGGTTTTCTATCCAGGAGGAAGGTTTGGACTATATTTTCTTTATGAGCTTGGGCAACTTTTGAATTTCATTAACATTTATTGGCAGGACAACTACATCTCGCTAATTGTTTGACATCACAACTGACTATTTCTCGTCAGCCTTCTCTTGTTTCACTGGATTCCTATGTGGATTATTCTGCCTTTTCCATACCAACTGGAGCAGTATATATCGTTTAGATTTTATGACTTTTTTTCTAGGAAGAGGACTTATATATGGTTTTGAATTTTGATTCTATGTGCTTATACTCTACAACTGTATAATGGCTATGACTAATTTCAATGTATCATATACGTATAAGTGGCCATGCTTTTTTTAGCGATTTGGTATGCTTTAACATTATTAAGCTGAATGTCATTATAACAGGCTGTGATTAGACAGTGTTTTATGAGTAACATTTAGGTTTTCGTTCTGAAAGCATATCTTGTTTTGCGTGATTACATGTTTGCCAAATATTCAGCTTTTGCTGACACATGCTGTATAATTTTACGATTGTGGTACAGTCAGCGTTTTGTAGATACATTGGGGTTGGATAACCATATGTCGAGTCATATTTAGCACTACCCTTACTTATTCATTGAGGTGCGCTGCTTGAAGTCAGGCCCTTATATGAATAATTTTGTTCTTGGTTCTCTTTGAAACCACTAGTATCGTTTAAAACTATTTGGGACTTCATGATTTTGCAATTTTGGCAATTTGGTCCCTTTATGTTCTGGGTGTTCCCATGATAATGGTTGGATCTCAACATCTGATTTTTTATTATATATCTTATCAGAATTTTCCATGTGTTAATTGTCGTAGAATTTCTTACGATTAAATAACAATTTTTATGAATGTCATGTCAGTTCACCAGGCATAACCTGACTTTACATTTGATTTTGATGCACCTTGTGTTTCTGACTCCTACATTTTGAGGACCAGCTATGGATATTTTTGACTAAGTAACTATTTGGTTCCCTGAATATTTTGCTCATATGGTCTTTTCTAGATTGTTCCCCGGTTATAATACGGTGTATGGTCTCTTTTTATATAGGATAGGTGACATATGTTGTCTGTCTACTCTGAGGTTTACTACTTTGATAAGTAAATTCAGCTAATATTTTACTATATGGTACCTTGACATCCCTCTTACTCTCCCTTTTGCCAATTACTATTCTGGGGGCTCAGCACCATTTGTTGGATTCTCTGGCTTTTTAAACTCAATTAGAGACGTAGCCCACATCTATACAGGATTTTGGAGCTATTATAGTCTCTTTATTACAATATTTGACGTAGCAGTTTCTGATATTATTGTCAAAGTGTTTGGTTCTGTGCCCCATCTATTCTGGTGTTGTTAATTAGGTTCAATAAATGGATCTTCTAAATTTGGTCTCAGGTCTATCTTCAGACCGTGAGGACCTAAGAGTTTTTGGTCTTGGATCTACCATTGATGGCTCTAACTTGGAAGAACCTCTTGGTCCTGAAACCACTTGTAATTTGGGCTTTGACAAATTACACAAACATTTGAGGTCGCTTAGATCGAATGTTTGGCATGCCAAACTATTCAAAGCCTACATTGCTAAAGACATTACGCCTCACGGCTTAAGAGTCAGAATCCAGCCTTTGGTGGGGGAAATTGATGATGAACTCTCTAATGAATGGGCTGACATTCAACATCAAGCTAGCATGTCATTTGTAAAAGCCCTAACCAAATACTATGAACGGGTAATTGACAAAGAGGTGAATGTAGTCTTGGGGTTGGTCAGTGAAGTTAAACCATTCGAGGCTGAACCTTTTTTTGCTAAAAATCTTACCAAAGTTTCTTCTGACCTCAGTAATTTAGAAGTACAACTAAAATTCAAGAAAATCAAAAAATTTAACAGAGACCAATCCAATTATCAGGGGAGCAACCCCTTCAGCACAACCAAACATGTTAAATTTCGTTCACAACCTAGTCGACATTCAAAAAGGAAGAGACACAAATCCATATTGAGAAACCGTATCTCTGATACAGGTTCATCTATGGATGAATTTTCATCCTGTCTCGAGAATGACACACAGACTGCATCAGGGTCACCTTCTCCCAAAAGAACTTTGTCAAGTGTCCCTTTAGGCACAAATATCAAAGAGGGGGTAGGAAACACAAAGCAAATAAACAGTATCCAGGGTCTGCTCAAATTGGCAATGCAGAATTAGGGGGTTCATTTAACCAAAATGTCTTAAATTTATCAGACCATGTTTTAACACCAACTGAGTTGAGTGTTCTCAATACAGGTTTAACATTTGTACCAGTTTTTTTTTGTCCCTGAAAATTCTTTTGCACAAAATGTTGTATCCTTTTGTAGATTGCTTAATTTGAGATTATTTTTTGGTTTATCTAATAACAATAGTGTTTCTGACAAATTTGTTTACCACAAATCACAATTTTCACCCCCCATGCATCCTGCTGTTTTACAATTTCAGAAGAACATTCTCAAAGATCTACATTATGTAAGATCAGAATCTTGTTTGAAATTTAATAATATTTCTATTTTAGAAAAACATGCTATACAAGATTTACAGAACAATCATGAGATTGTTATTATTTCAGCTGACAAAGGTGGAGCTGTCGTGATTTTAAATTGGCTCAACTATGACCAAGAAGCTAAGAGACAATTATCTGATAGGAAATATTATGCTGAGATGGTTATGAATCCCACCATGAAATTTAAAAAAGAAATTGAGGAGTTTTTGTTGCATGCTAAAGAAGCGTTTATCATTGATAATGATTTGATGCAACAACTTTTGGTTCATGATCCCATGAACCAATATATTTACTTCTTGCCTAAGATTCATAAAGATCCCATTCATCCCCCAGGTAGGCCTATTGTGTCAGGTAGGGGTTATATTACCGAACCGTTGTCCCTTTTTCTCACCAAACAAATCATACCTTTGTTGTCTTTGATACGGTCACGTCTACGTGACACAACCAATTTTTTACAAATTATTTCTGACTCACAACTTGAACCAGAATGGCGTATGTGTACCTTTGATGTTAGTGCCCTTTATACCAACATTCCTCACTCTGGTGGTCTTGAGGCATTGTCCTACTGGTTGAATATTTATGGTTTATATTCTATTGAATATAATGAATTTTTGCTTGATATGGCTGCTCATGTATTAACAAATAATGTCTTTTTTTACCAAGAAACTTGTTATTGGCAGACCAAAGGAACGGCTATGGGGTCATCATTTGCCCCCATTTATGCCGATTTATTTATGGCTTAAGTTGAAGAAGATCTTATTTACAATAAACATAACAACATGTTTCTGAATCAATTGGATATTTGGAGACGCTACCTTGATGACTGTTGGTCAATATGGACAGGGGATCTTGTTGAATTGTTTGAATTTTTGGCATATTTAAACAATAACAAATGGGGTCTTCAGTTTACATTACATTATGACATCAATGTCATTACTTTCTTGGATGTTTTAGTCACAAGATTACCCGACAACACTTTAGGGACTAAAGTTTATAGAAAACATCCAGAATACAATATGATCTTACATGCATCGAGTTTTCATCCACCACATATTGCCAAAAATATACCTAAATCACAAATCATCAGAATAAAAAGGATCTGTTCCGATGAGTCTTCATATCAGGAACAAAGTCGAGATCTCACCAATAGATTCAGATGTAGGGGTTACAAAATGGGCCATGTTTTTGATGCCAGTAGCAAGGTTGGCACTATGAGCAGGGATGAGTTATTGTCCTACAAGGAGCAGGATAATATGGTTTCACAACCAATCAGGTTCACCACTACCTACGGTAGGAATTCCGATAACCTTATCCAGAGTATACACAGGCATTGGAACATCTTGCAATATGATCATGAAATAGCCGATATTATTCCCAATAAATGCCTTTTTTCTTTCAGAAAAGGAAAAAATTTAAGTAGTTGTTTCAATCATTATAAATATACACATGAGCACAGCAAATTGGAACCGATTCAAACCACACTCACAGGTGGCATCCCTTCAGGCTGTTACCCTTGTGGTCACTGTGTCAATTGTAATAAAATATGCAAAACAAAGCAATTTTCCAGCAAAAACTCTCCCATAGTGTATGATATTAGGGTTTTGCCAATTGTAGTACAGATTGGGTTATTTATCTGGCTACATGCACATGTGGGGCATTTTATGTGGGACAAACGTCCAGACCATTAAGACTTAGGATCTCTGAACACATCAGTAACATAAAGAAGGGTAGAATACACAATGCTCTATTTAAACATCAGGTAGTTCATCCAACTGCCAATTTCTTATTTACCATTATTGATACTATCAAGGGTAACAAACAAAATAAAACCGGCTGGCATTCTCTATTGTGTTCCAAAGAGAAAAAATGGATTATTAAGTTAGGTGGTTTATTTCCACCAGGATTAAATGAACAGTTTTAAGTGTAACCAATCACATTGTTTTGTCTGATATTTAAATGACAGTTCTTGAGTGACTTCTTTTACATTGAAGAAGGCTGTGTGTATTAACCAGCCGAAACCGGTCTGTGTACTTTTGCTGTCTTTATTGCATTATTCAATAAATGCACTTATTCACCAGGATTTGGTCTGCTGTCTGCCTCTTTTGTATAATTGCTTGTTTATCTTCAGCCGTGCAGTTGCTTCCGCGCAGGAAGTTCTTTTTTACTATACAAGCCTAGCCATAACAATTCCCTAGATATTTCTTCCCACAATATTTACTTCCCTGGACCCCTGTCTAGCAGAGTGACTGACATGATACCCGGGGTGAATTTCCTACCTCCCATCCAATCGTCAAGGTTTCTTTTGAACGTTAATTGTGCCTGACATAGGAATAGGGCCCAATCCAGTCAAAGAATCAGAACTTCAAGCATTTTGAGAAATAAAAGAAAGGGAAATTACAAGCAAAATATCTCTTGATATTACTACAACTTTAAAATCTAAACGAGGGCCTGTATCTTGAATTTTAATGAAAATCAGTTTAGTCTCAATTCTATGGTACAGCTTTCGAAAAGAATGAGAATTCATTTACATATGGAAATAGCTTTATCAGCTTATAACATCACGTGTTTATATTTTGATAGTTATTAAAGTGCTGCTGTGAAGATAAGTGATATCCTCACTTTTATTTTTAAATCGTTCTTTTATTAAATTAATCATTCATGAATTAAAAGGATGAGTGGTAGGATTAAAATGGGAAGTGTGGAATTTGGAAACTTTAGAGTGCCTCAGGCGTACTAATGCTAAAAAAGGTGCCACAAATGTAACATCAAACCTTCTGAATGCCACTTATTTTATGCCTGTTTAAACTTGTTTAAACTTTCACAAGGCAATGCAGCTTCCCAGTTTCCCAAAGTCCAAAGTCCAGCCAAATGCCAGAATAACATGTTATTTGAAGGTTGGACATTTCTCTTCCTGAAGATTGTTCAGAACATTGACATTGACATTGACATACATTCCTAGGTGCAACAACCCTTATTATTATAACTCACCCCCAAATGCAGACTCTGATTAACAAACTAAGCTGTATACAGTTAAATAAGGACAAGGGAAAGGGAATGATGAAGAAATTAAAACAGGATTCCAATCACACAATTCCATATCTTGAGCAGTTGTTTGGTATCTCTTTGGCATGTTTTTCAACACTGTTTAAACAGCCAATTGCACACTTGTACTTGATCTTTCTATCACCTTCAAGTTGTTGAGCTGCTGTCCATTTTAACCTTTATTAACATATCGACAAATCCTCTTCCTTAATATTACTGTTCGAAACTCAACACTGTATTGTGCTTGACATATGATCTGCTAACCATTTTGTACTAGGCACAGCTATACATGAAGCACCAGTTAGCTGTCTTCAGTACTGAACCATAACTTCAGTAGGTGCTCTTCTGCCTGTATCTGCTTTATCGACCTCTGTATGTACTGCTCTGTTTTGGTAGTGGTGCTACACCTCCACAATCATGTGCATTTCTGATTCACAGCTAGAAAAACTCTTAGCATATGGGGCCTTTAAAGACAATGTTGATAAAATTAGTACTTTGCATAGCAGTAATGCTTTCATAAAGTAAAATGAAGCCCCCTAAATGCATCCCTTTACTCCCCACAGTATCCTATTACTCTATCTCTGCCCAGTAATTGTTCACTGCCTCATCTGAGGAAACGTGTTTTCAGTTTATCGGTTTATTTACTCCACATGTCTAGCATGAGGGGGTAACACTGATATTTACGTTTTACTGGGCTATAGGATGAATATCATGTCATAGGTTTGCAGTCTCACAAGGACTTTTATAAACCTAACCACGAATGTCATAGTTAGGCAAAAAGGAAAGTCATTTTTTTTCTATTTGACTCCCATGTTTAGCAGAATAGTGTCAGGTATAAGGCAAGTGAACTGACTGAATTGTTGGTGCAATTAAGTTGACCTTTACCACAAGACTGAATGATTTTAAAGTTAGAGTATTTATAAATAGAGGGGTGTGGGAGCACAGCCCTTCCCCCCACACACACATGGGTTTGATTTTTTCTTTTTGTTTCAACGTTAAAAATGACCTTGTACATTTTCACTTGAACTTGTTTTATCAAGTCCATTATGATGTTTTTCAGTTTATTTATTAGCTGTAGATTTCATTTTGTTACATGGTGTGAAGTCAGAAAAAAACTGTTGAATTAGATTTTATGTAAAACTTTCCAAGTGTGTCATTAACAGCTTCAGTCAAAGCTTGTGTCATTTTAGAGATACCATTTGTAATTTCTTCTTCATAAAACTTTCTCAAGATCTACAGAACATCTACAGTTTGGGAGGATGATAATGTAGAATAGTTATTGTCAGACTGGACACTGCGGTCAGTAGTTGTAATTGTAGGCCACATAATTCTTGTTGTACTTTGGTTCCCTGATATTGTTCTGGTATCTCGAACCATTCCACCATTGCATCCAAAATTGTGACATATTTACAGAGATTGATAAAAGTGTTTTTTTTTTTCATTGATATCAAGCTATGTTTGAAGGTCTAAGATGATATTAGCCCATATTTACCAAACAGATGATATATTTTGAACAGGGCCTTTCAAAATCATGTCTGTAAAATGCCAGCTAGCTCAGAGTGTGCAATTACAAGCCTAACTCTGTGGTAAAGAGGGCTGGAGTCCCTACTGTAATTCAAGTAACTGGGGGTTGTTCAGTTGCCCAGACACAGGAAGACCCAGACAGGGAACTGGGAAGTGTGAAGCATGGCCTCTTCTAGGTGGTAGGGAAGGGAGTACGCAATTAGAGGATACATTAGGCTCCATCATCTGCCTATTGTGATCTCCTCCCAGTGTTTTGTTAGGGGTAAAATGAGTTAGGGCATAAAAATAAAAAATAAAAAACTCACCCAGATGTCTGCCTGAATGATGACCACTCCCATTCATCTCTTGATCCAGTGATGGGGCCAGAATAGACAACTGAGCAGGAGATGGCTGACAGTTGACAGACAGATGGGTAAAGGGAGAAAAAAAGAAAAAAAAAAGATTGTATAACTGCCATAGTTTCTGTGGTCAGTATAAGCAAGTAGGATGACTGATGCACCTCACAGGATAGCAAAGGTTGACTTATTAAAGCCTGTATGAGTTTTGTGTTTGTACATGAAGAAGCAAATTAATTAATAATTTGCTTTCAACCTGATGCAAGCCATCCACTTAACCAAAATGTGGATGAAGTGGAAATTTCAATCTCCTTCCAAGGCATCTAATAAGAAATCATTGTTCAGAGTACCTATACTTATAATTGTGCTGTCTGGCTACAAGACTCTAGGACTGGAGTGACTTATCCCCCCTCCCCATCCATGGTCATAGGCCCATAGTGCAGCACCACTAATGACTGGTCACAAAATATACCTGGTGATTGTTCCCTGCCACTTCCAGAGAGTGTCTATTAAAGATGATTCAGAAGGCATGTCTCAGTGAGGTACAAATCTAGAGAAAATGTCTACTTCAAATCCTAGTCTTCTTTGTTCAAGACAATGAGCAATGCTAACCATTTCTACCATTTGACATATACTTTTATGATATGAATGGCTTCACTAAAGTTCACCTAAATTATCTATCAACAGTTGCATGTCAACATTACACCAAGAATGCTAAGGTAGATCCCATCACAAATAGATCTAAATTCCTCCTTTATTTATTCAAATGGATTATATTCTATTCATAAAATCTCAGCATTTCCTTTGTTAACACAATACTGTGAAACTTTATAAAAAGTCTATTGCAGCTCACACAGTGGAAATAGTTACTTATCTGGACTGGCCAGAAAAATAATTAGCTCACTTTTTCTTCCTGATTTTAATCCCTCATATCTTTACCCTTTTTCTGATACCTTAGAGCTATGACTCAATTGGAAGAATAAAGAATGAGTGCATAGTGGACATCCCTGCCTTATTAATTTTTGCAGTCTGCACTGACCCTAACATTTGGCCTCCATTTTTGACAACCATGTATATCTCTTTAATCAAGAAGTCCAAACAATTAAGGAAATGATATTCACAAAATATTGAACATGATTATCCCATTTTAGATGATTAAATGTGCTTATTTCAGTGTCAGTATTAAGTAAGAAATGTAGTTTCTCCTAATTTCTCAATTATTTTGTTAAGGGTATTCTTCTCATATAAAGAAAAATATAACTCCTATTTTCTAAGTTACCTTGATTAGGCTGGGATCTGCGGTGGTGGTGCTGCAGTAGCGTTGTCACCTCACAGTAAGACGTTGTCCTGTTCAATTCTCAGCTAGAGCGTCTTCTGTGTGGAGACATGCGTGAATGGGCGCACCTTCATTGAAGGTTGTGCATCAGGGCTGGCAACTCGGCACATAAAAATCTACTGCCAATCATTAGCGGACCGGAGTTCCACTATGGCGACCCCTAACCGGGAAAAGCCGAAAGATGCAACAACAACAACAACAACAACAACAACCTTGATTAGGCTGGGAAAGTTTATGAAATATTTTCTGAATGTGCAACACCCTTAGATTCATAAAAAATATTATCACATATTTCAGGAAAGGATATCATCCTAAAGGAATGCACCTTCTCTGATGTTTGATTGGTGAATGATATCATGATGATTTTCACAAACACCTTGGTAGATCTTCAGCAGATGTTCTTTCATCTTGTTTTTTATGTATGTATCCCAGAGATTATGAATGTATGTGCCTATCCACCTGTGCTATCCATGAAGTCGGTCTATCCTTGAAGCTATCTTTTTTTTTTTTTTTTTTTTTTGTGACATGATCACTGCCTAAACTTTAGTGAAGACATGCTGTAGAGGAAAGCTTTTCCTAATCTTTAGCTGTAAGTCTAGTTCGAGGATGAATGATTAAAAATGAAGTTACCTTGCCTAGTATGCTCTTTCCAGGGCTGGATAAGGCTCTGTTGATATGGCCTTAAAGTCTGTACATTATCAAATCGACAAATAAGCTGTCATAACTAGATTCTCATTCTTTATTACATTATACCTAATTATGTTCCATCAAAGTTTATACAGTAGACTCTGAACTTCTTTTGGAAAAAAAAACTTGCTTAACTTCAATGTAATTTGCCTGTGTATCTGTTTTTCTTTGGTGAAGAGACTAAATTTTCTGATGTCATGAGCAGTTTATATGCTGTCATACTTACTCAAATCTTGCTATTGATCTTGTGACAGCCTAGTAGATTATTAGTTTACTCTTACTGTCACTGAAAGAGATGCCCTGAGTCTATACACAAAAAAAGAGATAAATATGCCCTGTAAGTATGCTGCAGAAGAGATCTGGTAGAGACGACACACAGCCTATTGATTTTTTATGCCTCATTCCATGTGTATGACAGTAGAAATTATGGCTCAAAATGCTTTATCAGTGCATATTATGGTGCCAAATGACTATAAGTGGGGGCTTTAGTGCAGTTAGATTTATGTAATGTTATTGTTTTTATTTATGCTTTGTTGTCTAGGTTACTCCACTAGGCTAGTTGCCTCTTTTCAGGGATGACTCAAGGTAGTATTTATACTGATAGGGTAAATTTGGCCAGGGCATTGAGGAATTTCCCCTACTCTTTTAGATAGGTGCCTAGGGATCTCTCACATCCACCTGAGCTACCACCATCTCGTGCAGATGGGACCTTGGTTTAATGTCTCATCTGAAGGATGACACACTCAGGACTGCAGCACTTCCTGAATCCAACTTCCTTGGCATGGGAATGTACACAGAAGAATGATCTGAAAGAGCTTGAAGGTCGGTGTTAAAATCCTGAATGCTGTGAATTAATGACTCTCACCATTACAAATGGCATTAAACACACAGCAAATGAATTTTGACTTACTTGGGAAATGTGGATCAACAATAAGAAGAAATATACCATCTTGCATCTTCATGAGTTTAGGCTGTGCCATTTGCCATTGTTGATGAAAGCTTCTCAGACAATTAAACTCCCCACCACAAAAAAACACCCCTTTCCCAAGTAGTAAAATGCAGTGTCTGTACTCAAGTCAATTTAGAGGCTAACTAGGGAAGGTATAATGAAATAAGAGGAATACATTTTCATCTCTGTAACCTTTGTGATCTGACGAACAATAAGCGCTACCCCGGAAGGTGCCCAACACTTCTAAATTATTCATAGAAGCAATTTAGAATACTTATCCTCTTCTCCTTCCCAAATAAATCAAATTTCATTCCTCTACTCTTAACAAAAATATGAAATGAGGAAGCAATTATTCTATAATCCAACCAGAGCAAATGTGAATTCAGTGAGGGACGTTGCATATATTTTGCTTTAACCTTGTCTGTTTATGGTGGGGTTAAACCTACATCTAGTGACAGAGTATATTGTCATCAATGTATTGTTTTATGCATCTGAATTACAAAGATTTGTAAGATAATTTCAGGCTGTATCAATTAGGTAGATACTCAAAACTCTTTGCATAGCAGTTAATTCTGAAATCAAGTGCAGTCCACAAGTTCAATGAGGTTTAAGGATTTATTTAAGCATTTAAAACAAATTAATCTAGTTGTATCTGGTCTGACCAAATACTGAGAAATACATACAAAAACAATCAAGCACTTCCTCGGCAAGGAGTCACAAATCTCCCACCAGTTCAACTATCAACAGTATGATAATGGTTATAATGGGAACCATTTGAAATGTCAGGACCCACTAGAGAGAGTCCCAAAACACTGAGACTGAATGGCCGAAAAAATAGACTTGTATATATGAAGTCCAAGATGCCATTTTGTTTTGTTATATTTCCTTTTCTCTGAGGTATGCCAGTCTTGGAATTGGTATATATAAATTTGGGGGGGTCTTGCCCCAAACATAGGTGTGCAGAGGTAGCTTGCACCCCTGTAAATAGAAGTTTAAAGGAGAAGAGCGATTTTCAGGATTTGCTCTTCTCCATACCATTCAACTGTACAGATTTTTGCAAAATGTCCAGATTTAGCCTGATATTTTTGGCTTATGTCTCATAAAATTTGTGGTTTTCTGACAAATCACTGAGGACTGAAGTTACTAAATAACGAAATAAATATAAGTTTCCCACTTCATTTCATTCCAAAAATGCAAGCTAACACAAATCCTGTTATTCTAGTAATTTCCTAAGTTAAAAAGAGCAATATTTAAAATCTGGGCCGGATTCACGAAGACTTGCACGGAGTCTAAGAGTAGAGTAAGACTCCATGCAGCCAACATGTCCACCAAGCGATCCAGGAACAGCTGGCAGGGGCGTGCAAGAGAGCTCCTAAAACGACTCTTACATGGACAGGGCTAGGTTATGCAAATTACCTCATTTGCTGCTGAAAGTTATGCAAATGAGGTAAATTTGTGATCCAGGAAACCCTAACCTGTCTGAGTAAGAGTAGTGTTATTTGCAGAAATGTACTCCGTTGACAACTGAGTACCGGTCTGCAAATAGCAAAACAGAGCCGTGACAGCTCCAAAAAAAGGATGCATCCAGTTGAGGAAGCATACCAATGGCCAAATATAAGGCCATTGGCAATGTTCCCCATTGCAAAATAAAAAAAATATATATATATATTTTTTTTTTACCTCGATCTCCGAAGTTTAAGTGTAATGCAGCGTCGCGCAAACGTGCTGCATTTTAAAAACCAGAAAACCAAAAATTAAAAGCCACAAATAGGGGTTTTATTGAAAATATTAATTTTCCATGCAAGTGAATGGCAGGCTGAAGACAACATGGCTACTGAGTAGAGGTTGCTAAGGGGGGAAGCTCAGTCTAAGAGATGTAACCAAGCATTAGTAGGCAATCCTATGCAAATGAGGGTAAGGATAGTGAATCCCAATTTTACATGGCAAATGAGCAAAGTCTGTGGAGTGTAAGAGTAGGATAAGGGGAGTATCAGAGTAGAAAATAGGTGACATCACGAGAGGGGTATGTATGAAAGAATGTAAGCCCATTGGAGCAGAGTGGCATGTGTTTGCTGTCAGTTACTCATTACTGGAAGAGGTGTGTCAACAGGTATCCTAGCTAAAGGCAAGAAATTGAAGGTGTATGCTGTGGATATCACTAAAGATTCTTGTTGAAGTGCCTGCAACGTGTTTGCACGCAGGTGCGCTCCTGTATATCTGAGTAAGACTGTGTGCACCCGTGTGCGCGCGTTTAAGCCAGAGTAAGTATGTGCAAGGTTGTTGAAATTTGTGTAAGCGCGTTTGCGTCTGTGTGAGCGCGTTTAAGCAGGAGTCAGCAAGTGTAAGGCCGTGTAAGCATGTGTGCGTGCGTGTGAGCTGGTGTGCGTGTGTTAGCGCTTGTTTGCGCAGCACTGCCCCCTGTGGAAACAGAAAGGGAAAAGGAAGCACAAGAAATAGTAGGAAGTTAACCAAAGAGAACTAGCAGAGCTAGCAGGTGAAAACAATCAGAATCAGGCAATTACACAGGCAGTACACTAGCCCAGCCCAGCCCAGCACTTAAAAGTCTGCAAACAACTTTCCACCATATTTTCCTCAGAGACACTGGAACACTGCAGTAAACTAAGAGAAGTGAAAACTTAAAAAGCTTTACTGAGACAAAAGAAATGTTAGGGGCTGCCATTGCTGTTATAAGGCGACATACGCAACATGCTGAGGGTGGTGACAATGCAAATGCTGCTGAGCAACCCACAGTGAGGAGACAGAGAAGAGTGTACAGGTGCAGGGTAACCTACCAGGGGCTACATGAGCTGGAGATAGTGGAGCGCTATAGAGTGGACAGAGATCTCATGCAGCAAATTGTTGAGCTGTTCAGGCCACGCCTCACACACAGAACCAACAGAGGAGAACCCATCCCAGTGGAAACCAAGGCATGTGTTGGCCTAAGAATACTAGCAACAGGTACCTTCCAGAGACCAACTGGTGATATGATGGGGATTTCACAGGCATCAGCATCCAGGGTACTGCACCAGTTCCTGAATGCCATGTCAGCACATGTCGGTGATCATGTATATTTCCCCAATTCCCATGAGGTATTGGCCAGCAATGTGAGTCTTTTCCAGCAAATAGCGGAATAACCTGAGGTAGTGGGTGCAATAGACTGCATGCACATACGCATCAAAGCACCAGCCGGTGAGCAGGGTAGGGCCTACTTTAACCACAAGGGCTTCCCCTCCATCAATTGCCAGGTTGTGTGTGATGCCCAGGGCATAATATTGAATGTGCGTGCTGGCTGCCCTGGAAGCTACCATGATTCCCATATCTGGCATCTGACACAGCTGTACCAGACATTTGCCATTGGGGACATCCCTCATGGTCACCTAGTGGGGGATACTGGATATGCACTGGAGCCATGGCTGATGACACCCATCAGAAATGCACACACACCTGAACAGGAACGCCATAATGAGGCACATGCACAAACACGAAATGTAATCGAGCGTGTGTTTGGGCTGCTCAAGTCACGGTTCCGGTGCCTGGACACATCTGGTGGAGCCTTGCAGTACTCACCAACTACATGTACCCAAATTGTCATGGTATGTGCTATGCTACATAACATGATCCTGCGAAAACAGCTGCAGCAGGAGCAGCATAGGCCCAGCCCAAACAGCCCCCCACCATTGCCAAGGCCATCACAGGCAGAGCGTGACTTGGAGTAGGAACAACCTGAGCCTGCCCCAGTAAGCAGAAGGAGGCATGCCCAGTATGCTTTGGCTTTGGCAAAGAGGCAACGTATAGCACATACACTGGCTCAGTAGGAATCCTGGAAATGATACCTCTCTCTGACTCACACATATAGTAAAAGGGATGCCTAACTTGACACTACCTGTTTTCAAACATGTATAGGGAGTGTACTATGCGCATCTGACATAGGCAGCCCTGCAGCACCACCTGAGGCATGATTGCCATTTTTAAGCAATATAAAGCAGTGCTAAACAGCTTTTGCCACTATTTAGTATATGTAAACAAAATTTCACACACTAACTAGCACAACTTTGGGCAATGTTCAGCAATATTGGGCAATATTCAGCAATGTTGTTAACGTTGAGCAATGCTGGGCAAGTTCGGTCAAAGTTGGGCATAGTTGAGCAAAAGCAGGTAAACATGCTCATATTTGCTTTACTGTTCCTTAAGCAGTCTGGTCTGCCCAGTTTGAACATATAAAGCAGTGACAGTCCTCAAACCCAGGATACTGTGCACTATAGTCACAGTACTGAACAATTAAACCATGACAGTATTTCACTGGTCAGCCTGTATGAAGAAATGTTGATAAGTCTATGCAAAGTGTCTCATGGAAACCCTGCAGGCACAGCATAATCCCTGTCGAGTTATGACACAAAGGTGAGCCCTGTAGTAAAAATACAACTTGATTTTCAACACACATATAGTATAAATGTTAATATTGGGCATGTTCACACATGTCAACAAATGTAGTGGACTTCAGACAGCAACATACTGAAAGGTCACACTGGGCATGCTCACACACTTGAATAAATGAGGCAAATGCCATGCAACAAAATACTGAAAGGCCAAACTGGGCATGCTCACACAGGCCATGTCTGAGTACAGCAGTGGGCCACACATATCTGGCAGTTGCATGTGTTAACCGAGGAACTTCTCACTATTCACCAATCCTGCCTTGTGCACACAGTTATATGACAACAGACACATATATAATATATTGGAATCCTGTCATAATCAAATATTTACTACAGATACTTAGGTTGTTCATAGAAAGTGGGAAAGCAAAGAAGATAAAAAAACCTGCAATCAGTATCATCAATAAACAATGTGTACTCCAAACATTATCATAGGTTCATAGGTTCATAGGTTGATACTAGGCTATCTGCCCTAGGGCATTTATAAGCCTAACCAGAGTGTGTTTGGCTTTTGCCACCCTTTTAGATTAGTAGACTGTGCCTTCGAATAGTAGGTCACAGAAGATAGCCCTTTTACGGTTAGTTTATTGTGCCTCTGTCTAGCAGGGACCCAGAAGAGATCCCAGGTGTAAACTTATGATCCCCCATCCACTCATCATGATTTCTCTTGAAGAGGGTCAGTGAGGGGCTCTGCCTAACTTGGACTGGGATTTAGTCCCAGAGTGAGGGGAGCCTCTGGGATATGAATATGTCCCTCCAGCATGTCCTATTTATTTCTGTGCTGAGGTTTAAGTCCCTGGAGCATGTAGCTCTAAGGGATTTGGATTTCCTGAGGTGGAGCATGTCCATTAATTCTGGGTTGGACATGGCTTTATATGTCAGGCACAAAATGCCTCTGAGTAGGCAGTAAGTAACTGAGTAGAGCTTGAGTTTCTTTAGCCGAACTGCATAGGGCATCTGTTTGAGTCCCCTGATCCTCTTGCTGAGGTACTTTTGGGGTCTTTCCAGTTGCTGCAGGTGTCAGGTAAGGTACATCCCAAATGGGGCATTGTATTCAATTATGGGCCTGATGAGTGATGAGTAGAAGGGCACAATGACCTCTCTTGATCTAGATGTGAAACCTTTCGTGATAAGGTGGGCTATATAGAAGGTCTTTCTAACCACTTTGGCAACGTGACTGTCAAAGGAGAGATTACTATCTACTTGGGTCCCCAAATCCCTAATTACTTCTTCCGTACTTAATGGATTACCACCTATGTGGTAATGTGTGGGCACTTTGTTTTTCCCAAAGGGGATGACTATGCAATTTCTGGCATTTAGCTTTAGGCCATGGCTCTGGCACGAGTTATCCGTCTCTGTGAGACACTTTTGGAGGATGCTTGTGTCAGCCGGAGAGTTGATTATGGCACCCAGTTTGCAGTCATCTGCGAACTTGGTCAGCCATAGTCCTCCCGTGTTAGCCTGTACCTCAGAGAAATATATACCGGACAAGAGAGGTCCCAGGACTGAGCCTTGTGGAATGTCACTTGTAACTGGTTTAGAGTCTGGCATGGCACCTGCAATTCTGACCATGTGGGTGCTATCCCTGAGCCAGTTTGCAACCCATCTTGTGACATATGGGTTGGTATTTAAGCTGGTGAGCTTATTTATGATGCCCGAGTGGGGTATTGTGCTGAAGGCTTTTGCGAGGTCCAGGTAGGCTGTGTGGACTACCTTCCCTTCGTCTATGGCCCTGGTAACTTTCAAAAAAGTCAACCAGGTTCAAGAGGCAAGATTTGCCCTTAACAAAGCTGAATTGGGTAGGATCAAGTGTCTGGAGGTTCCCGATGTCTTTGTCTATGAGTTCCATGATGATACGCTCCATAGCTTTGCAGACCAGGCTAGGCAGGCTTATAGGGCTATAGTTTCCAGGGTCCATTGTGGCACCACCTTTGTGGAGCAGGACCACTGTTGCTGTATGCCATTCCTTGGGTACATATCCTGTAGTAAGGCTGAGATTGAACAGTGACTTTATGTCAAGAGTTCTTTTTGAAGCTCGTGTAAGACGCAGCCCGGGACACCGTCCCATCCCATTGATGCTGTGTTTTTTTGCTTTGGAGAGGGCAGCTCTCACCTGTTCATCTGTGATGTCAGGGAGGCTACACTTAGTTAGGATGGACATTTGCTCATTTGGGGGGGATGGGGGGAGACATTTGCAATGAACCTGTCTGCCAGGATGTTGGCAATGTCTGTGGGTTCAGTGTATTTTTTGTCATTTTGCACTAACTCAGAGCATATCTGGGAGTTGCCACCCAGGTTCCTGACATAAATAAAGAACGCCTTGTGATTGTCTGTAGTGTCTTCTGCAATTTTTCTTTCAAAGCTGGCCGTAGATGATTTTATGAGGGATCGTAGCTTCTTGCTAGTACTGATTAGAGATGCCTTCCCTTTTTGGGATTTTGCTCTATCATGTAGTAGCTTCATCCTTTTATTGTATAGCTTATTTATGGCCGGGGTCCACCAGACAGACCTTCCTGCCTATGGAGGAGTCAGTCTTGGTTTTATTTGGGATAGCACGATCTATGCATTCCTGTAGGTGTACATAGAATGTGTTTGTAAAGGATTCTGTGGTTTGAGCCATAGTTTCCACTGGCCCGGGAGCTTTGAAGGATACCACCTCGGTTTTGAGAAGTGTGAAGTTTTCTTTTGAGAAGTTCTTCACCAAGGTGACCTTGGCTGGGAGTGGGGATGGGATATGGATGTCCAGTGAGATTAATTTATGGTCTGACCTTACCAATGAGGGGTATACCTCTGGTGTGGAACATAGAGTCCCCATGTTGGTGATGACCAGGTCCAATATGTTTTCCCCTCTTGTGGGGGTGGTGACCAGTTGTTCAATAGCATTTGAGTCCACAAATTCTAGGAACCATTGGGCAAGGCTGTTGGGACTTGAGTAGTATTCCCAGTCAATGCTTGAGTAGTTTAAGTCACCCAATATAATGGTGTTTGGAGAGACCTTCATATTCTCCAGTGTTTTCAGGAAAGCTGAGTGGGGTTCCTGAGTTTGGGAGGGTGGTCTGTAGCAGGCTACAACCTGAAAGGCAGTTTTGCCCACTGTTAGTTGCACAGGGATGGTCTCCAATGCTTCATGCAGTGCTACTAACCTGGAGGTGTGGGTATCTTTGATGTATATGGATACTCCCCCTCCTTTTGTGGTTCAGTCCGAGTTTTGTGGCTGAAAAGCATGGTATGAAATATAACCTGGTAGTGCTGGTGTGCTTTCGGGACCCTTGAACCAGGTTTCTGTTACTGCACAGCTATCAATATTCTCCATACTGAGGAGAGCCTCGAGTGCATGCATTTTGAGGTTTAGACTTCTGGCATTGAGCAGCATTACCCTTAGTGTCTTTTTCCTTGTATTGTCTATGGAGGTGGGTTTGTCTTTTGAGCTTTGCCTAAAAAAGGCACTATGGGGGTGGCAAGAGCCTTAGCCAGTATTCGAAAGCCCAGGGGTGACAGGTGCAAGCCGTCCCTAGTGAAGCAACGTGGCTTGTCGAGCATGTCATCCCAGGCTGACAGACACTGGATCCCCTTTGAATGACACCAATACTTGAGCCAATTGTTAAAATTGATCATTTTGTCTTTATACTGTGGCATCATTCTTGGTGAGGGTAAGATGCTACTCAAGGTCAGGGTCATACCGGCCTGGGCTACATGATCAGAGATTTCCTCTATGTCTCTTTTCATGTAGTCCAGGGAGGTACGTCTCAAGTCATTCACACCAGCATGGACAATGACTGAGTCATATTTGTACTTGCTTTGGAATGACCTGAGTGCATGTTTTATATGGCGGATCCTGGCACCTGACAGACAGCTTACAGTGACCTTCTCCTTGTTCAGCCTGGTGAGTGGGACGTCAGTGTGCCTGACAATAGTCAACTATTGCAAGTGTATTAGGTGTGTTGTTTAACCTTAAGGGCAGTGACTGTGTGGCACATTGACTTTGTGAACTATGTGATACGTGGGTATTGTTGTGGGGTAGCAGTTGTTTGGGTGTCTGCTTTGGAGGTCTCTGCTGCTTAGGCAGATTTTTATTTAGAGCCTCCGAGTATGTTTGTGTGTGTTTATGTGTTTGGTTTGCTGTTGCTATAGGTCTATGTGAGACTGGATTTGTGGTGTGTGTGGTTACCTTCTCCTCCTGATAGACTGTGCCAGTCATGGGTCGACAGAGCCCAGACTCCAGTTTGGCTATATAGTTGCATCTCTCACATATATTTGAGTTTGTTGGGAGGAGGAGAGGGTTGTCTGTGTATATAAGGCAGTTGTAACATTGCCTCAAAATTCCCATATTCACCAGCTGGACTGGAGAGTACACATGAAACTGCCCTATGGACATGTCAGGATATTATGATGAAATACTTTTTGACTGATCAAAAAGGATCAGTAGGGTGTTAAGTGTTTAAAAGAGTATACAAGGGGTTTAGTGCTTAGGTTTGTTGGTGTTTTGGAAAGATTATCCGCGAAGGAGTCCAGACAGAACCATGACACTTCCTTCAGCTATGTCATAAATAGCAATGTACACGCATATATGTCCTCAGTCAGGGCCAACTGTAAATGATTGACAATGCCAACATCCTGTCAGACAGGCCCAAACATACATACCCACCTCCCACTGACAAAAGGCCCTATCATCATACCAGGAGATATCACATGTAGAATGGGTAAACAGCTCCTTCCAAAGCTGAAAATGTGGCATCAATTGGATTACATTGTTTCCCTGTATGTGTCATAAGTAAACTGCAGAACAAACAGACCCTGCATCTGAACAGTCTGTTGAGCCTCACCCTCTCTACAGGATATGAAACTGTTGAATGGGTTACAGCAACATATGGCACACTTCACAAGTGTTGGTGCACAACAGACCATGGGAACTATAGTCTCATAAGCCTATGAAGTCTGATCTGCAAGGCCATGGAGTCCATCATGATTGAAGTCATAAACAGAGCTATTGGGGCCTACAAACACACAACCCTACTAACTTTGGTTTGGTCATGGGCAGATCATGGTTCCCAAACCTGCTAGACTGTTTGCAGGGCAGCCACCCAGGACATACATCACTGAAGTGAGCTACACACATTCCTCATAGACTTTGAATAGCCCTTTTCCAACATCCCAGACACATGTCGTATTCACAAAATCAACAACCTGTGCATAACTATGCATTGTCATATGATGGATTGGCAACTGGTCCACAGATAGATCACACAAGCTAAGAATTATGGAGTCCTGTCCAAGCTGTTAACACCTGCTGTCCCCCATGGCTCAGTCCTGGGATTACATAAAACAAAGTACACACACATTACCATGTCTAGTCTGATGATGTCAGCATCCTACAAATACAGCAGGAGAAATGAAAGCATCCAGGAAAGCATGTAGCACATTGTGTTAATGCAAATCTCTCTAATATCATAACATAGCTAGGTAGGGGTTTGAATCCTGCAATTGCTGAGTGTGTGTGTGTGTGTGTGTGTGTGTGTGTGTGTGGTTTCATTTGAGAAGAGTGCCCTTTTTGGACACTAGGAAAATTTCCGAGGTATATTCCTCTTTGGCAAGTCTGATGATGTCAGCATCCCACAAATACAGCAGTGGAAATGAAAAGCCCCAGTAAAGCATGTAGCACGTCGTGTTAATGCGTATCTCTCTAGAATCATAAAATAGTTAGGTAGGGGTTTCAGCGGGGGGAGTGCATGTTTGTGTGTGATTTCCTTTGTGAGGATTTCCCTTTTTGGACACTAGGAAAACACCTTAAAAAAGGTATATACCTTTTTGGCAAGTCTGATGATGTCAGCATCCCACAAATACAACAGTGGAAATGCAAACTCCCAGTAAAGCATATAGCGCATAGTGTTAAAGCATATCTCTTTAGTATCACAACATAGGTAGGGGTTTGAATCCTGCAATTGCTGAGTGTGTGTGTGTGTGTGTGTGTGTGTGTGTGTGTGTGTGTGTGTGTGTGTGTGTGTGTGTGTGTGTTGGGGGTGTATGTTTGTGTGTAATATCCTTTGAGAGGAGTGCCCTTTTTGGAGACTAGAAAACACCTTAACAGTGGTATATCCCTCTTTGGCAAGTCTGATGATGTCAGCATCCCACAAATATAGCAGTGGAAATGAAAACTCCTAGTAAAGCATATAGTGCATCGTGTTAATGCGTGTTTCTCTAATATCATAATATAGTTAGGTAGGTGTTTGAATCCTGCAATTGCTGAGTGTGTGTGTGACACTGTTAGTCAATGTGCTGTGGGTGTGGCTTTTACTACTGTATGACATATCAGTAAAACAACAGTATGTGCATTGCACATGTCAGGTATCTGTGTGGCAAATACATATATGTACATGTGACTGTAATTATTTCATAGGTGTGAAGCATGCTTTCTACATGAGTACATCTATTACCTTTGACAGATTGTGCTGCTGCTTCTCAGACCTTAGGTCACATAAGTATGTTTGTGACAAGGCCAGCCACTGTAGTGATCTGTGGCCTAGGTCATCTGTGTCACACACACCCATGAGAGTTCCTATAGAATAGTGTGAGTGAGGGTTCATGGCCGGGGTATATGTTAGACATGTTCAAACACAACAAAGTCTGTTAATAATGGACATTCATCATAGGTGTACAACAACTACATGGATATGCAGACCCTTTATTGCTTATGTGATACACAGAGGGACTTCAGAATACCTTTGGAAATGTGAATACAAAGGACAGATGACATAACACGTGGCTATATGTACACATCAGTACCCCTTCTACATGTTGTGGGCTACTACCTATGTGTTACTGTCGGGATACTATGTTTAGTAAATGTGGATGACTATGCTATAATTGGCTTATAGCTTTACAGCATGGGTTGGACAACAGGTATCTGTCTGTATGATACCCTTGTGGAGGATATGTGTCTCATCCGGAGAATGCATTGTAGGCCACTGTATGCATTACCAGATGTGGATGGACATATCCCTAGTGTGTTTGCATGTACCTAAGAGGGCTACATGCCAAACAGGAATGGTCCCAGGAATGGTTGGTGGTCAATACCACTGGTTACTGGTATAGTATAGTACTAAAAGAATCCAAATGCTACTGTGTTTCCTACATCTGTATGTCAGTTGTCAAGATTGGTTATAGTCAGGCTGTTGAGGTTGTGTATATTACCAGAATGCAAACCAATGACAGATAGTAACAGTATCACCCACAGCATAGTGTCAAACCATGCCATACACACATGTGTACCCAAGTGAAAACATATGTGTAGTAAAATGCATACTAGCCACCAATAGAAACTATGAAGTATTAACACTGTGTAATACAGGGCATGTCACCCTTCCCATGTGTCCACTGTACACGTACATGCAGACAGTGCACCTCCACCATGTTCACAAATGTACACCTGCAAATCTGTACTGCACACATCACACACGTACTGTCCACTCACCAACACATGCTGCCAGAACTACACACATCAGCCAAGTGGCACATGGGCGGACAATACAGTTTTAGAATTAACACTGGTGTAAACAATACTACATTGATAATCATAGCTGTAATGCATCATGCCTGCTCAGATATACCTACAAGGATATCATTACACTTTACTGTTGACAACATGCTAACATTGCTACACTGCTATTAAGTCACCCTGTGCATCAGCACCATGTTAGCCTGTTCCTGCATCAATGTTACAGATGACAGGAGGTGGCACTATTTCATCATACGCACAGGGTGTGTTGTTGATTTGCCAGAGCCTGACATTGGCCCATCCAATCAACATGTATGTGTGTGTGTGTGTGTGTGTGTGTGTGTGTGTGTGTGTGTGTGTGTGTGTGTGTGTGTGTGTGTGAGGGACAGCAGTACAGCATGGGTCAATGTTGATGTAATGTGTGTGTATATGTGTTAGCCCTAGGTGTTTGGTTTATGTGTGTGTGTGTCTGCATGCACACAGTTCCACCATGTGGCTGCCAAATACGGGAGGTTGTAGGACAGCCACAGACTGTACCTGCCAGGCTGTACAGATCAACGTCTCAGGCCACAGACACAGTACCTGTGCCTGGCAGGGGTGCCACGGACAGTATCGGGTACTAAGCCAGACTGGGTACTACCATCAGAGGCAGAGGAATGTTGACTGGACCCATGTCCCTGCTGGGACTGGCCAGAGCCACATGCACGTGGTCTTCTAGGATGGTCTATTGACAGCCCAGCCTCAACATTTCTGGGGTTGGTACTGCCACTATGGGAGCGGCTGTGACGTGTGTCATCTGTGACTGCCAGCTGATGATGTTGCTGGCATACATCCACGTCGATGTCTCAGCCATCCTGCACTGTCCTGGCACATGGACATGACATTCCGGAGGACATCTACTGTCTCCCCCCAACGTCTATCAATGACCTCAGTGTAATTACGGATGGCATGGACAAGGTCACGGATACTGTCATTGATAGCAGTATTATGGGCCCTCTGTGCCCTTAGTCACTGTCTGGTGTACCGTTCCATATGTGCCTGTGCCTGCATTACAGCCCAGAACATACCTGAGGTTGTAAGACCTGTGGGGGCACATCTGCCAGGGGCATTACGACCAGCAGTGCTCCCACGAGAACCCTTGGACATCTGCCTATGTGGTACCATTCCAAGAATCTGGGTATGGCTGCTGTGAGGAGATGCATGTGCCATAGATACCACACTATCCTGGTCAATGCCTACTGTATGCTGTCCCTCAGCTAAGACCATTGGTGATGAGGGATGTATTGGCAGTATGAATGTGTGCATAGATGGGGTGGAAAGCTGTGTACTGTCGATTGGAGGACCAACGACAGACCCTGTCAAACCTGCATGTGCCACAACACATGTATCATCATTTCCACTATTTGTGGCAGTGACTTCAGATTCCCTGCTGCACTCAACCAACACAACCTCAGCACCTGTGATAGGAAGACAGGAAACACACTTTACAATCTGTACATGATGTTAGCACACATGCACACATGCACACATGAACACATGCTCACATGAACACATGCACACATGCACACATGAACACATGAACACATGCACACATGAACACATGCCCACATGCACACATGAACACAAAAACACTAATCACTAAAGTTGACACACACACACACACACACACACACACACACACACACACACACACACACACACACACACACACACACAAACACACACACCAACAGCAATCCAGAACATACTCATTAGTGGTTGATGGTGGAGTACAGTATCACAAGACAAAGAGTCCTATCACACGTGCCAGCATGCAGGATGTGTGTTGCTCAACAGCATGCAGGGCGAGTGTAGAGAGTCCTTGTTAATAACAGTATACATGTCTTTGGTGCATGTGTGTTGTTCAATGATTGGCCTCACCCTGGAACACAATGTGTACATGGACACAACATTGCTGTGCAAGTATTACATGCTTTTCAATGTCCTGTGCACCATCACTCATAGGTATACATACCATGGCTGGATGCACACAACTGTCAGGTGTATAGCAATGAATGCTATGTGTAGTACTGTAGTTACTGTAACTGGATGTAGTGTAGTACCATGAGCCATCATCAGGCAGAATAATGTGATCACTCAAGACCACTAATGTGTGCCACACTGGCAACTGTCTTGCTGTACCTGAACTGCAGCACTGTGGCTACATTAACCATTTCACAGGCAGTTGTTACATGGGTATGTAAGGTGTTCAATAGGGAGCTTTGCCTAACATGAATGTGTTGTGTGTTGAAGAGTGTCACACCGCCCCATGATAAGCCTCTACCCCTCAGGTATAGTATGTGTGCTGTGTGGATGACATTTGGGATACTGGAGTCTGACCTTACAGCCGGTGTCTAAATATGCCATGCGTATCATATTAACACTTACTGCGTATGACAAAGTGGTGTATGTTGTGTGCATGTGTATTGACTCTGCCTATACAATGTCCACTACAGTGTACCACAATTGTTTGGGATGCTCTGTGTATTGCATGTGTTTGAGGCAGCTACTCATGTTACTGGGATGTGCATAGTCCCACAGAAAACATACAGAGCATGCATTATGTGTAGGTATTTTACATGTGTATATGGCCTGCAACTCACCTATGACATGCACATGCTATTTATTATATTAAATGTAGAACACTCACCAGCATGGGTCTGCTGTCTTGCTGTCACACCAGAGGGACCTACAAGGATATGAGACAGTGTGTCAGTGTCAACAACTATGGCATTGCTGCTGTGAGTTTGCAATTTTACAGTAGTACAACGGGTGACAGTCACAGGCATACAGATTATGTTCCAAATTATCAGTATTGCACAACACCAGGCTCCACATCTTCTAAATACACAGTACACATCTGACATATGCATGTTCTAACAATCGAGCTAATAGTTGTCTACAGATATGCCATGTTACCAGCACGCTCTGAGTCAACTTGCTGGGTGACTCCGGCCTCCATGATGACACATGTTTGTTGTAGTGGTTGGCCAGGAGCCACCACTCTGAGGAGCAGCTCTTCCACTCTGGTGAGGGGTGGATGTGTTGCTGCACCACCACCTGTGGCAAGCTGGTGTCTGTGGACATCGGAGGCATGCTGCCGGACATGTCTGATTAAATCACTGCAGTGATGGCGTACCTGCTCATAAGTCTGGTTATGCATGCCTACATCATTCACCCGACAGACATCCTGCCACAGTGCAGTGTGCACATGCTGGTCCTGGCTGGTTCTGGAAAACAGCAGGGTGTGATGTTGTAGTAGTGTGCATATGATTATTTCCTCCTCTTCAGGGAAATATGTAGGGTTGCGATGGTGAGACATGTCCCTGGAAGACAATAAAACAATAATTGTGAGCAAGTCATGTGGCACACAACATTCTAAAGTACAGATACCAATGAAATGCCATATATAGCAACCTATTGGCTGTCAGTAGATACACACTTTTAATACCACATATCAGTGCTCAGCCCACAACTGCCTGACAGTGCCTGGCATGTTCTATATATTAAACCATGTTCTGCACATCAACAAAGTGAAGCCAGTATGTAAGACTATACAACAGTACATGGCACACTGTATGTGACACAATGCACCACCTAGCCACAGGAGGTATATATCAAGCTAATGCATAAAGAAAGATGTCATCCATTGCAATCAATGTAAAGTACAGTTACAGTATTACCAGTATACCACAGTAGTCATTGATGCCAAACCCCTGCCTAACATATGTGCACAGTTGTTGATATAGGTGGCATATTGCTGTACTAGACTATATATGTTGCTAGATACACCTGTATACCCTGTAACACAGATATGATTGAGGGCATGGTATATGCATAATTACACAGACATTAGACATACATACAACACACAAATGTATGCCAACCCAGATGAGCTTTACCTGTGTACCATACAGTACTGTGTGTCACTACTTACAAAACCTTATACCTGAGGTATGTAATCTGTGAGGACTACAGGGAACACACAAAACAGTGTTTCCAAGCAATGTGAACATACACCATACTGTACTGTTTAGGCCTACAGCTTCAGGTAGTACTACAGTTCATATGGGAGTTGGATTCACCAGCAGTACCACTCACTAAGCATACATGTATTGCTTTAGCGTACAATGGGACACCACAGTCGACAACAAGGGACTATGTCACACTGTATGCCATACTACTTTTTCTGCCTAGCAATAGCATACACATCTGTTGCTGGGATCACAGCTAGGACACAAACTACCATGACAGTAACAATTTCACACTAAGCTATCACACCATTACAGACCTTGCACACATTCATCAACACATTCACCATCATACTCAGTCAACCTCACACAGCAATTATTGCAGTAAGTACATGTGTGTGCGCATCGTGTCATGGGTAGGTAATACACTATTGGCGCTAGGGCCTACAGCAGCCTAGCCAAACGCTACCCTGGCCTTTGACACACATGTAATTTAATTTCACTTGCCCCTGTCAACCTGAGCCACAGAGGTGATTCCCGGAGTGTATTACCTATCTCCCAAACAATCATCAGGAGTATTTATGACAACTGCTAATGAGCAGCTTTGTTTGCTATTGATAGATGGTTTGTTCCAGAGTATGGCATGGCTCTGAGTTAGGACTCTATCCCTCCAGCACGTGCTGTTTAGTGAGCTGACAAAGTGTAGGGCCCTAGAGCGTGTATCTGGGAGGGATTATAATATGTTTACGTGGAGGATGTCCAACAGCTATGGGTGTGACATAGCTCAGTATGTTAGGCAGAGGTCACCTCTGGGTAGGTGCTATGCAACACAGTGTAACTGTGGTTTTGTGAGTAGGTCTGCATAGGGTATATGTTTGAGGCTGGTATTACTCTTTGTGAGGTATGTCTGTGGCCTTTACAGTTGCTGAAGTTGGCATTGTACTCTCTAATGGATTTTAAGTGTGATAAGTAGAGGGGAACACTGACCTATATTTCAATAGATGACACACCTTTTGTGATAACGTGTACCACGTAGACAGAGTACATGACCAGTGTGGCAATGTGATTATCAAAGGGGAGGCTACTGTCCATCTGTGTCCCATGTTCCCTTATCACACCTTCGGTGTTAGGTAGACTACCACCTATGTGGTAGTTAATGGGTACAGAGTTCTGGCAAGAAGGGATGGCACTGCAGTGTCAACACTGAGCTTCAGTCCATACCTTGGTCGCCAGGCACTTGTCGCAGTAAGTATGCCCCATGTCTCTCTTCCTCTATCTATATATATATATATACATATATATATATATATATATATATATATATATATATATATATATACATATACCTACATATATCTACATATATCGATATATATCTACATATATCTACATATATCTATATATATCTACATATATCTACATGTACCTATATATATCTATATATAACTATATATATATCTATATACATATATATATATATATATATATATATATATATATATATATATATATATATATATACACACACACATCCATTGCTGTACATATAGATGTACATATAGGCACATATACAGTCCACTATTCATGGTGGGAATATCACTTATGCGACAGTTGTGAGATATACAGTTATGTAATAATATTGCCCAGTATTGTGCAGACTACATTGAAGGTGTCCTCAGCCCATGTAGCTTTAGCAGGCCTCACTGGCTGCAACACTGTAAAACTGACAGAGCATACCCACAGCGTTTAACCACCATATGTCATATACCAGCACTGCATGCTGTTTTCTTTGCCGCACACTACAACCTACATAGAAATATGCACATAACAACCTTCAACAACGTATATATGTACACCCTTCACAAACAGTTGCAGTATGTCCCTTGCCCTATGCACATGTACAGATACATGGAGATACGTACTGCTGCCACATATGGATGATTCACTGTATGTAGAGTACTCTTCATAAACATCTACTACATGCCAGCAAATACATATGTGTTACATACCTTTCGTTTGTATTGCTGTGTTTCGTTTGTTTTTAAAGGAAATAATTTTTATTTTTGAAATTCTTTTTTACGCTTTCTGTTGCTTTTTCTTCTTTTTCTATGTATCTCTGCTTCTGTTTCTTTGTCTGTCTTTGTCTGTGCCTGTGTCTCTGCCTCTGGCTCTCTCTCTTTCACTCTCTCTCTCTCTCTCTTGCTGCAATGAGATTATTGCATGTGTAGACAGCAAGTACAGCCTGCTTTTCTAGGTATCTGCACATGTGCATGTGATGGCCTCTGCACCAGTTGGTGCCCACCATTTACTAATTGCATGCAGCCTGCTGTGTGGTAATTGCAGTACTCACTGTCATAGCAACCCACTGCTATAAAATGCTAGGTTAGGTAGGTGTAGCCCTTTCAGCTTTGCAAAGTGGGGCCCATGCTTGTTTGCGGTGGACACCGTTGTGTCAGTCAGAAGGTTGGTATACTTCTTATCTCTGAAGCTAGGGTTGTAGCCAGTGATTTGCATGTTGTACTCTAACCTGAATGTTGCTGCTTCTAGTACACACTTGTCAGTGTATAATTTTACTCACCCCTCCAAATGCTTACACAAGATACATGGGAGTATGTACATTCTTTTCAAATTAGACAATTAACTGCCATACAACAGTAGTTATTGCAGTGTATTCCTCTGGCACATGAACTGTTTGTGAACTACTATACTGTAAATATTAATTACCTCACTTCTGAACAGTTTGTTGTTTATTTGTGTTGACATTAGCACGTGCTGCTCAAGACAACTGGACACATTTCAGTACTGAGAATGCCTACCTACATCCTTGGTAGAGCCTGAATACACAGGTATATTGTTCTTTTGGGTAGGGATGCAGAAGTACAGAGAGCATTATATATTATTGTGTGATGTTAATCTTGCTGAACATACAGGGTTGCTGTGTACCTGTTTGTCTAACACAGCAAGTAGTCTGTCTGCGTAGCTCCTACTTGTGGACAAATCCAGATGGTAGCCAGAGGTTAGCCTATTATTCTTTGTCTGTGCACCACACCGGTCTTTTCTGCACTGGAACAATGGCATTGTCACAGTTGGTTGCTAACAGTACATGGCTACTTCCTTTGATATTTCTGTGTTGTACCCCTACATGAGGGTATGCTTGTGGGACTCGTTACAAAGATATTTGCAGAGTGTGTGACAGCAGAAAAGCTGAAATGCCTGTGTGTTTCTGCCTCTGCCAGGCCTCTGATACACTCAGGTATATATTTGAACAGCCTCAGGGAAAGGTACATATAAGTGGGATACACCTGCAATATATTACAGACATTAAGTTGAGACTGTGAGAGAATCAGAGCATATGTATTAATACACCTTTTCTGATGTGCATACAGTGTGTACTCTTACTTATTGACATTATTCATTAAGCGTAATTCCCCACTTTTCGGCCTACCGTCAGTACTTTTCAGAGGGATTCTGTGGGACAAAGCTAACATTTGTTTATGAATCAGGGACATCCCTGAAAAGCAGTCACAGTTGGGAAGTATGGCCTCTGCCCTATTTAAATATGCCAGTGTTTATCCTGCTCTGATACTGTGTGGGGTTTGTAAAGTGCTACTGTAACATTATTTCCTGCTAGAATGGCTGATTCTCTTTACACAGTCATGTCATGCAATTCCACAAGAAATGCTGGTAAGGATCCACAGAACAAGATTTGTGTTATGACATTCCTATTTTCCCTTTATATTCACTCATTGTAATGCATGATAAATTTATTACAGCACCAACTTGTTGTATATCTACTGTGGCCTAGTGGTACTTCATGCAGTGTAGTGTGTCCAAGGTCCGAGACTGACAGAGGTGTTTTATTTTGCTGCTCAGCAGAACAAGGGCCCTGCCATGCAGAGTGACTAAGGCACTTTTAAGCAGTTGTAAGTGGGTTTGCGTGGGTTTGCGTGGGTTTGCGTGATGCTTAGCAATACTTAGCTAAGCGCACACATGTGCACACTTGCTCAAACCTGCTAACTACTGCTTAAAAGTGCTTACTCCCGCTAACCCCCGCGCTAATTTCTTTGAAAGAAAAGAAAATGGGGAGATAGGAAAGTGGTGAAAAAGGTGGCACAAAGAGGGAAAGATAGTAGGGAAACAAGCTCGGGATGTGCAGGACGGGTGTAGGGAAGGTCCATAGCTGCCCATTTCTTTACCAGCAACAGCTGTGCATATGCAATAAATTTAGAGTGAAATTTGAAACCTTCCACCCCTGAGAGAGGGGTGAGGACAACAAAGTATGTTGTACTGCCAATTATAATTATCAGTTTACATGTCCAGTGGACATGTGTGCGAAATGGGCAGCTATGTATGGGGCGTAATTTTTTTGTGGGAACAGATTGCCCTTTTTTTTTGTCAGGTGAGAGTGGAAAGTGAGTTAGAGGAAGTAGGTATATTTGGGGAGGTAGTTTGGGGAGGTAAACAGACAAGAAAAACAAGATGCATACAGGGGTGGAGTATGACACATGGGGTGGGTGAACACAATTGATGGGGATGGATGTTTGGAAATCGCAAGCCCATGAGCCCACAGATGGTAACAGTGGAACTGAGATCCCCACCCATGGGCAGTCACCACTGCACCTTCACAGCCCTGAGGGTGGCTGTGCTGGGGGCTGTGTAGAAGGGGCAGGCTCACTCGTGAGTCATGCCACTCTCACCTTGAGCTGGCATAGGGGATCAGCGACTGAATGCTGGATCTCCCTACGCACCACAGCCAGGACCATTCGGAGGGTGACAGGTGGCCCTTCTCCGCCCACGCTTGCATGGGGGGACGAGCCCCATCCCCTGTAGCACTTCCACCCAAAGGTGGCACAGGACCAACAGAGGAGGGTGGCTCATGCTGGGCACTGGACCTGCTGGTGCCAGTTGCAATCGCCAGCTGAGGAGGGACAGGTGGGTCTACTGGGACCGGCCTTCCCATACGTTCTGTGATTAGGTGTGTTTAATTACAACATAAACAACAGCATTTCAAATTAGTTGTAACAGCATGCAGTAATATTCCCATTAACCCAACACACCAAGGTTCTAACAGTTGAACAGCAGGCATAACACATGCATATATTGAACGACAGTGGACATTCCAACAGCATGCAGGGATGATTGGTGGCAACAGGCCACCAAGATTGTGGTGTTTGAACAGGGCACATGCATCAACGTAAATGCAGATATTTATAGAACAATAGGACATATGTCCCAACAAATGTTTTGAGATTAGACATACCCATTGAGGTGTGGAATTGCATTGTTTATGCACATACAGTAGGGTGTAGAAAACAACCTCAATTAATATCTTATAAGTACTTTTAGTCTATACTACATTCCTATTGACTACAGGTGTATATCCCCTACATGTATTATTACACTAGGCAACATACATTAGGTTGTGTAATGGCTTTGGCTAGTTCATTATATACCTGACCTATATCTGACATATTAACTGTCCATGATGCAGATGTTACTGCTACATAGTCATTTATTTATTTATTTATATTTATATATCTACATATCAGGATGTGTTCACGTGACATTTTCAGTTAAATTTCTACAGAACCCTACATTTCATGTAGCACACTCACATTTCTGGGGAAGACATTAGCAAGCTACTCGTGTGCCAGATTTACTTATGCATGCCAGCCATTAACTGACTGTTGAGGACTGTATATATGCTTCACAGCTACTGGCACTTCCATCATCCACTTTATATGGGACTGCCCTACTGTGGGTGGACAGCACTTAATACAACAGTACTATTTGTATAATGCAAGGGTACAACAACATTTCAAAGTAAGTGACACAGACACACTCCAAGTATTATACCTTTATTAATTACATTACACACTTTTCTACAGGCTCTCTCCTTTATTTGATATTACACTGCATACAGAAGACATATTCAAGACATATTATACCTTATTAACAGGTTACCACACTCTTTTTCAGGCTCGCTCACTTATTTTATATGTCAGTACATACAGAGATATTATTCTGGACTTATTTTACCTTTATTAATGGGTTACTACACGCTTTTTCTGGCTCTCTGACTTATTTTATATAACAGTACATGCAGAGGGGTTATTCAGGGCATTTTATGGCTGTATTATTGGGCTACAACACTTTTTTTTCAGGCTCTCGCACATATTTTATATAACAATACATGCAGAATAATTACTAACCTGCCTGGTGGCGCAGCCTTAGCAGCCTATCTGCATAGGCTTGCTGATTCGTAGCATGGACACCTGCAGCTGTGAAGTAAATGAAGGGATATTGAGACATACCTATCCATTATATAGACTAGATTAGCATGTCTTACATACTTCATTCCATGGCTACCTACTCAGTAGTGGGGCATCTTGCATCCCACGGGCCTCCTGTATCCATCAGTTCAGTAGGTCCTGTTTCCATCTCTTCAGGTCTGCATGTTGGTGCCGGACCTGCTCACCAGTCCGATTGGCACCTGTGGCACTGGTGAGATCAAGTGCTAACTGGATCCAAGCCTCTGCTTTGTACTCCGTCCCTTGGAACTGGCCCTGCAGGAGTCTTGACTCATGACGGCGGACAAGGAGCCAAACCATGTATTTTGACTCCTCGATGCCCCAGCATTGCACTCGAAAGTGTGTACCCTCTCCAGCACCAGGCATTCTGACTGCAGATGGGAGCTAAAATCAGTTATGGTGTGTATTCCCGCTTATGGAGCTTAAATATGTCACATTTCCTGCACTATTTTATGATTGGCCGTTTTTGAAAATTCTCGGCTGACTGCAGACCTGCTTAGCAATGGCTAATCTACCATTTATAAGTCCCGAAAGCGCTTACTTTTACTTTTATTTAATAAAAGTGATTTTATTGGATTTGTTTCAGCAGTGTCCTGTTACTCTTCTTTTTTGGATTTATAAGTATATGTATGTTAACAGTGGCTGTTTTTTCTAAGCTGTCATGGCTTAGTGGTTCAGTACTTTGATTATGGTGCACAGTGTCCTTGGTTCAAACCTTATTTTACTACTGTCCAGACAGGCTAGGGGGTGTGGCTGTGTTTAGGCAACTTTGCTCTACGTTGCTCCACATTGCCCAATGGTGCACTAGTTGCTGTGGCGTGCACCTCCACACAAACCGATTGCGCTGGGTAAAGCGCAACTTAGCTATGGGCAACTATATTACGCTGGGTAAAGCGTAACTTAGCTATGGGCAACTATATTGCACTGGGTAAAGTGCTGCTTAACTACAGGCAACTATATTGTGCTGGGTAAAGTGTTATTTAGCTATGGGCACTATATTGCGCTGGGTAAAGCGCTGCTTAATTAAGGGCAATTATATGTCAGGATTTCTTATATTTATAAATATACATTTTGTTCACTGATACATAGGCCATTTCAATGCTTTTTAGTAAAATTTTATTTATATATGTCAGGAATTATTTCATATACTAATTTAAAACATAAAATGGAAAGGGGAGTGGTGGGACTCGAACCGTTCTTGCTTCCTCTTTGTGCGAATGCTCTACCACTACGCTATTGCTACTTGGCTTAATTTGCATAAACATTCCCTATTATGCCCTTCAATGTCGACATTGCTAACTGCAGCTAAGCAATGGGCACACCCACGCAAACACGCGCAAATACGGGCAGCTATATCGGGAATTAGAAAAAAAAATTTATAGTTTTACTTTTTGTAACTGTACTGGGGGTTTACAATGTGAGGGAGTGTAGTGTTGGGTACATAGACATTTGAGCAGACTCGCTGATGTGTGTTGACATTTCACAATTCAGACACTTGCAGGGGCATGGACCTTTAGACTGCTCGGCAGTCAGACACACCCCCTGCCTTCCTGCATGGTCCGTGTTAGACTTGGAGTGGAGTCAGCATGCCCTCATGAATATGCATGGCACGCTGATGTCATACCTTTCAACTGCAGTTTCCGAGTAAGACTTATTTAGTCTTACACGGAGGATTCATGAATCCAGGGGTCTGTCTATTTTTGGGCCATTGTACTCCCGTTATTTTAAGCTTTGTCCAGATTTCTTGCACTAAGAAGTTCAAAGGTATGTTCCTCTCCTGTGGTTTTGATCTTTTGATTTTTCAGCTTGTCAGCACTTGGAATTTTCAGTGCTGGCATTTCAAAAGAGAACCAGTAATAACTCTTGTATTTTAAAAGCCAAATGGTATTTCTTCAGGTATCAGCAAAGCTGAATGTCTCTTTGTATATGACTCAGCCCAGTCCAACCTTTTCTTACCTACGATTATTCTAGTCTCCAGGAATCACTCAGTTAGCAGGTAACTCTTCCATCTTCTTATCCTAGTGCCTGCCATATCTCTTCATGTCTGACTAGAGGGTAGGGCAGGAGACAATGCTTTTTTTTAATCATCTATATTTTTGAGCATACTAGGACAAATTATTTTACAGCCTTGGCTGGGACAGTAATGGTTTTCTCCCTACATTGTAATTCAACCCTTGTAAATTTCTGGCGCTTTTTCCACACTGCGTCATTTTTAGTTTCATTATCTTTACGGTAAGTTTTTGTTAATGGAGCCCTCCAAGGCCCAACTCAGATTATAATTACAGAACAGATAGCAATATAATGGTATAAATAAATCATATAAATACATTTATTGTGTAATATTTTAAGCCTAAGCATCTTAAATGTAATATATAACACTACAAGTTACTTATAAATGCTAATCAACTCAGTTTAAGGATCCATACGAGTTGTACAAAAAGATTTTCCCTTAGCTGAACTCTACTGCTCACTTAAATTTATGACGTTTTTATATTTATACAATGAGTTACAAACAGTAAATATATTCGTTACATGACTAATACAGCAATTCCACTGCATAAGACAGAACAGTGAAACACAGGAGTATACTAGAGTGAGCCTTCAGTTGCAGCAACATGCATTTAATACAGTACCTGAAAGTGTAAATGTCTAGATTCAAACTTATGTTCAAATGTAGAGTGGATATAAATTTGCTTGCATATGATAACCAGCATGTTTTACTGCTCCATCATTTTTAATACATAATTATTTGCTCTCCAGTTGTCATTGTTTCAGCGGTTACTATAACTTTCTCATGATGCATCTGGTGGGTCACAAGATAACAATGATTTGGAAGCCAATATTTCTCCTAAGGGCAATCCAGTCCACTTTCTTTCTCCAAATAAGCAAGCACACAGCTAGACAGGAAGACAGAAAATGATCAAACAATAAAAAACATTAATATATTAATTGAAATTGTAAGGGATATTTCATTTAGTTTAAGTTTATTGCTAGTCTTTGAGGGCAGTTCTTACATCTTGTCAGCCAATCCATTGACTTTAGTTATGATAAATGTGGTGTAAAATGTAATATATAGCAAGGATTACCCTAGAGAACCTCAATAAATATTGCTGTGCATGTAATAATATATATATCTATATATATATATATATATATATATATATATATATATATATATATATATATATATATATATATAGATACATACACATATATATATATATATGTATATATATATATATCTATATATATATATATCTATATATATATATATATATATATATATATATATATATATATATATATATCTACATACACACACACACACACACACACACACACACACCTATATATATATATATATATATATATATATACATATATATATATATATATATATACATATATATATATATATATATATATATATATATATATATATATATTCTATATATGTATCCCCTTCAGAAGCTTAATGTTTCAAAGCTTCAAACTTCAAACAGCCGAGACCAGATGATTGAAGTTTTGAAACTTTGAACTTTTTGAATGGAGATCACTGTATGGCACAGAGCGGGAAATTTGCCATTTTCCTCACTGTAGTGCAATCTCAGATTTGGTACATTTATTTAGCAGGGCATGTGGGGGCACAGTTACCCATGTGGAAGGTGCAGGTAGGCTAACACCCCGCCCAAAAAAAACGTAAAAAAAAATTTGTTTTTATTATTTTTTTTTTTTATTTCGTTTTTGAAGTTTCAAAATTTTGATCTTCTGGTCTCGTTCTTTTGAAGTTTGAAGTTTTGAAACTTCAAGCTTTGGAAGTAGATCCATGCTCAGTTTAGTAATTAACCAACCAAAGAAAAGCATTAACATAAATATATGGATAATACTAGTTGCTAAAATCTTTTAAATATTTTGCAATATTTAAAATCAGGAACTTACTTACGAAGAAAAGAAGTTGCTGAACAGCTATGGCAGAATTGATCATTCTGGTAACACTGATGCGGAATCACTGACCTTGTCATTTAATATAGTAAGAGAACTTCTATCTAAGAAGTATGCCAAATTTGATTTTGATGATTCTTTACTTCACTCTTCTTCTTCTTTCCAGGTGCTGTTTTTGTAGGTTTTACTTAATGCCTCATTCCTTGACAGAGATAGGTATCCATTCCTCTCTACAACTGACAAGATGTTATTGGTGTTATAATATTGTGGGGGTATGTAATATTGTATACAATGTAAATACTGTAACAATGCATACTTCTAAGCATTTTGGCTTTAAAACAGTATCATTGTGTGATTTAAATATTAAATAACTAATTATATTTCTTTAACTGTAGTCTGGTAATGCTATGTTTTAGCTGGAAGAGAAATTGCTTCATGTTGAGTTATTGGGTTATCATATTGATCATTCTATGTCCAATGATGTGATTTAGTTTTGTATAAAAAGGATGGCTTTTCTAAGCACTGACATATTCCCTAGAGTCTCTGTGGAGGGGGTGACGTCCTTGTCCTGTGTACATGAAGAATGGAGTTTGAGTAGGCATTCTTATTTTGTTTCAATATGAGATTATCTCTTATTTCTGGAGAAGGATTTTAGGAAAATAGATTCCTCCAACTGCCTAGACTGCAATATTCTGGAGAAACTGAAAAACCTTGGGCCTAGAATGGGATGATATAGGTGGTAACATGTTAATTTGTAGCATGCTACAACTTTATCATAGCTGAGCAGATGTGGACTTGTTACTTAGATGAGAGGGAAAACTGTTATGGACATTTTTTTTTCTGCTGCTGAAAACCTATACTTTGATTTCAAAACTTGCTGTGCAACCATAAACAGAGCAACTACACAGCAGAAAGACTATAATTTAACAGGTACGTACCATACTACTATATAATTGTTGCAATGCATTATTTTGCCCTGTGCAGTCTCTGATCTGGAATCTGGAACCTCTCACAAATCAAAGCTTAGAATTCCAAAAAGGTCCTCCCCAAGTTTAATAGCCCCCCCCCCCAAAAAAAAAAACATTGTCTTCTTTTAAAACTGTAGCAAATCCCTTGCTACAAATGTAATAAGTGACTTGCTTCAGCCAAATGCATGCATGAAATGTTGAAGCTCTTCAACCCTGACCACAAATGCAGTATCAGCATTCACTTCTGAATGAAAGCACTGCACTATTATCCAAATGTCATTTGCTAATCATACCCCTTTCCAAATCTTTGAATCAGGGGTGTCTAGCTATGCCTCTGCACTACCAAAGCACCACACCATCTGTCCATTTATAACCTCCATTCCCCATACAAACAACTTCACCAACTTATTAAGCACATTATCCACCAAGAAATTTCCAACCACAAGTACAACCAACCAAACAAGTGTGAACACAAAACACAAATCTCCCTATTGACCTGCATGCAAATTTCTCCCTAAGTGAAAGCACAATAAAACTTTCCAAAAGACTGTGCAAACTGACACCATTTTTTCACTTTACTCATCAGAGACAATATTGAACCCTGCTCTACTAGAGATGCTCCATATCTGTAAGTCTTCTGCATTACCTACTCAAAAGGCTTAAGTCTAATATGCAACGTCAACAAAACCTGCTGGAGAGACTGGTTTGTCTCCCAGAGGCTGCCCCATCTCTGGAATAGACCTCCCAACCATGCCAAACAGAGTACCTCACTGACCCTCTTCAAGCACAACCTTGATGTGTGGATGGGAAACCACAAATTTGTACCAGGGCTTCCACCTTTGTCCCTCATTGACAGGGGTAACAGGTGCTGAATGAGGTTTCTTTTTGGAAATAAAATCTTGGCTAGGTTTATAAGGGCCCCAGGGCCATTAGTTTAGCAACCTTCTGTGATACTATGATCCTATGAACCCCCCTGCCCCTCTGGAACTTGTTTACCTATTACTAAATGTACAAAGCCTTCATAACATAGTAGATCAGGATTATGTGTTCCTTAAACAACAAATCCCTGACATATTAGCTGTTACTAAGCTCTAGATCAAAACAAACCACACTTATACAATTTTTCCATATTATTTTTACTTTATTAATGCCAGAATTAGACCAGGAAATGCTGTCAGAACCCTTGTACTTTATAAAACATCCAACTCCTTGCCCAAATTAACACACTGGTATGTGCCACTTCCCCTACATGGCTACATCTACAAATTACCAGTAAATAAATAAATATAAAAAGGTACCTTTCAGTAGCCCATCCCCCTCCTCTTTCCACACCTGGTAAATTCCAAACACTAATTCAAGAAATTACTACCCAACTAGGAAACAAAAGCAACCATGTCTTCCTAGGTAAATTAAGATTTAATATGCTTCAGTCTGTCCAACATGACTTCAACAAAATTCTGCTCAACTTCAGCCTTAAACAAATTATGCAACAACCCACACAAATTAATCTTGTCACTAACAGTTATTCCTTTCTAGATCTAATCATCACTAGTAACCGCAATTTAATGTCAAACATCATCCATTTTCTTTCTGTTAGTAACCACTTCATTATTAGCTTCACAATACATATCTACACAACAACCCCCTACCCAAATATTCTCATTTAGTCCTAAGACAGTCTCAAGCATTTATAACCTTAAAGAAACCCTCTACAACACAGGCTGATTTTTCAAATTAAACCTAAACAACTCTAACCTTGCTGTAGAAGCTGTCAGTAACATACTCAAATATATCTAGGGCATGTTCTTCCCTATATTTTTTCAAGTCAGCAACCAAAATGAAACAATTGGCTAATGCATGAATTTAAATCTATTTTGAAAATTTGAGATGATGCATGTCATTCATGGAAAAGCAACCCCACCCCAAGCAATAGGCAGCAATATATCCAACTCAGAAATCAATGTCACATGTAGCAATTTAAACATCCTTAGCTAAATCATCAAAACAGTTCAGGAAAGACTTAAATTGACTCACAGGAAGGGATATCCAAATCAAGCCACTAACAGCAAAAGGGTCATTCTCTCCCTCTGATTTCATCTTTTAATTCTCCAACCTCCATGCCTTATCAAACACTCACAGTGACTCCCTGTTCCCCTAAAAATTATATACTTTCCTCAGTTTTACTATAAACAAGTCTAACAAGATAGGATATCTTCTACAGGGAAAAAAATAATAATAGTCAACCATGTGCAGATAACCTCTATCCCTGGTTGATGCATCACTGCAGGAACTTTCTCACAACCTTCCTACCAAACATTTTCAGTCTTTGCACAACACAAAATATTGTGCCAAATATATAGAAAGAAACCATTATTATCCCAATCCCAAAACTATCCATTTGTACCAAAAACTTCCCAATAAAGGCCAATATATGTTCTCCACAATCTAGACAAATTGCCTAAAAAAATGATCTGTGTTCAGCTTACCCACTGTATCATATCATACAAACTCCTTCCCCATAAACAACATGGGTTCTGGTGCAGTTGAACACACTCACAACCCTATGGTCTCCTACCAATGAAATGCTACAGCTATGGAAAGAGGACAGCTCACTGACACCATCTTTATTGACCTTATAAAAGTCTTTAACCTCAATGACCACAACATATTCCACCATCATTTATTACAAATAGGTATAAGTCCACTTCCCTACCTTGGGTCCAAAACTGCCTCAGTAATTGCCACTTTTCCATCAAAATTCATACCTTGATTTTCCAGTCATTTAGCTTTCAGAAAGGATAATCACAATGTTTCACATTTGCTCATCTACTATTTTTCATCTTTATAAATAAGTGAAAAGTATAATCCAAGGCAGCGAAGAGCAGCAAGAAACAGCAATGAAGCCAAAGGTAATCTCCACAAAAAGTTTATTCAAACACATGACATAAATTTCTCCAAGTCCTTCTCTCAAACACACAACATAAATTTCTCCAAATCCTTCTCTCAAGTGCTTTCACTCAGTGCAATACTGAGCTTTATCAAGATAAAAATGCAGGGCAGAGCAACCTTATTTGTAAGTCTCTTAATGAGATCATGTGCTTCGTTAATTAAAACCAGTCAAGTTACAATTAAAATAAATTGGTGACCAATTTAAAATTAAAGAGCAAGATGTTGTATGAAATACATAAAATCCTAAATAAAATACCTTTTGTTAAATATGTTGTAGTTAAAAAATATGTTATTTAAAAGATATGTCATTTGAAAATCACAAAGCATTCGTGTATAAATAAATAAATATTGTTATATGTTAATGTCCCATGAAACCACATCTGTAGTGATTGATTCTTATAACACTGTTTAGTGTGCAATAAATATTACAATGGGGTACCACGAATAAATGATGTGAGTAATAAATAGTAATAGATAAAAATCAAATGTTAAAAATGCAAGAATTAAAAATAAAAAAGCCAATCTTGGTGCCAATGTTTTGAATTTGCTAGTCGAATTCATGGATATTGTGTTAAACAATAATTTCATCTGTTTTAACGGTGAAATTTACAAACAGAAATTGGGAGTTGCAATGGGGGCTTCTTGTGCCTTTCTGTATGCGAACATTGTATTGCACAAATGGGAACAGACTTTCATATTTGGCACAGACTGGGTGAAACACATTAAACACTATGTTAGATACCTGGATGATATATGTTTGTTATGGCATGGAACAGAGGTGGATTTTCAGAAATTTGTAAATTACATTAACTCCACCACTTCCTTTTTGACCTTTACACACTCGGTCAGTAACACTAGTTTGAACTATCTAGATGTAACTATAATCAAGGATTTCCCCAATGGCAAGTTTGCTTCAAGAGTATACAGGAAACCCACATATTCTAATTCTTACCTACACTTTAGCAGTAGTCATCCTTTCTATCAAAAGAAAGGAATTATCAAAGGGCAACTAATCCGTGCTTCTAGAATGCGGAATACTTCTCAAACGAGGTTAGCTTTTTAGAAGAGAAATTTTGTGAAAGGGGCTACCTGGCCAAACTAATCAAGAATTTGGTCATGGAAATTTCCGCATGTAGAGAAGAAAAATACCCACCACTTTTAGGATGCATGTTACCGCAAATGGATAACTTGCATAAGAACACCCAGCAGCTAGAACAAACTAGTTACATACACACATTTTCCAGCAATTCTGACCTGATAGAGGAAACAATAACAAGGTATTGGCCAGTTCTTACACTGCATGATGATTTTTCAACAAAGGTTCCAACTAAACCCACATTTGTTAGACGCAGGGGTACTAACATGAAAGAGCTATTTGAAAAAAAAGAAATTATGAATACCACTGGTAGTAGATCCAAGAAAGGAACTTATAAATGTGGAATGTGCAAACAATGCACTGCTATGTTGAATGATCATAGTATATACATCCCATCTAGGAAATATCTATTCCGGTCTAATGGGTATTTTAACTGCAATGCAAAATATGTTGTATATTTAGGCTCATGTATAAAATGTCAAAGTTTCTATATTGGGAAAACAGAAAGGACTCTAAAGAGAAGAATTTATAAGCATTTCTACGATATTTCCAAGAAAAAAGAGACCAATGCTTTTTATAAACACTCTTTGTCCTGCCCAGATATGGAAATCAATTTCATTGTGTTAGACCAGATAACACCCGACAAGAGAGGGGTTGACTGGGAGACTAAATTGGAATATAGGGAGCTTATATGGCAACTAAGACTGGATGCAGCTAAATGGCCAGGGTTAAATGACTACACAAATTTAAGTAGTGTTTTAAAACTAAGACGAGCTAAGTTATAGCATACAGCATTTAGTAAGAGATTATCAACATTACTTATTTGTATCAAATTATTTGTATTTTATATTTATATTTATTCTGAGTATAGGGAATATAATCTATGTAACAACGTTTGAACACTTAATACGTGATTATTATTTTTATTTTTAATTCTTGCATTTTTAACATTTGATTTTTATCTATTACTATTTATTACTCACATCATTTATTCGTGGTACCCCATTGTAATATTTATTGCACACTAAACAGTGTTATAAGAATCAATCACTACAAATGTGGTTTCATGGGACATTAACATATAACAATATTTATTTATTTATACACGAATGCTTTGTGATTTTCAAATGACATATCTTTTAAATAACATATTTTTAACTACAACATATTTAACAAAAGGTATTTTATTTAGGATTTTATGTATTTCATACAACATCTTGCTCTTTAATTTTAAATTGGTCACCAATTTATTTTAATTGTAACTTGACTGGTTTTAATTAACGAAGCACATGATCTCATTAAGAGACTTACAAATAAGGTTGTTCTACCCTGCATTTTTATCTTGATAAAGCTCAGTATTGCACTGAGCGAAAGCGCTTGAGAGAAGGATTTGGAGAAATTTATGTCGTGTGTTTGAGAGAAGGACTTGGAGAAATTTATGTCATGTGTTTGAATAAACTTTTTGTGGAGATTACCTTTGGCTTCATTGCTGTTTCTTGCTGCTCTTCACTGCCTTGGATTATACTTTTCACTTGGTCTTGGTTTCAAGCTTTTTGCTGTCATCTTTATAAATAAGCTTTCCCTTGACCTACTTAATCTCCTGCTTCTCTTACACTATTCAGATGACATTGTAGGATCTTGCACAAAACAACTCTCTACCCAAACTCCAAAAAGACATGTAATAAGATTTTCTAGTCAATTTGTATTTGATCACAAAAAAAAAGAAACATCCTCAGGCAAAACAAAAAATTTGATTTTTGGCACTAAGCAGAAAAAAAATCATCTGTGCATATCAATGACCATGGCAACACCCCCACCCTCAAAAACATTACCTCTTTTAACTCCTTGACATTTAGCTTAACCTATCTGTAACAAAAGGATGTACTGCCAGTACAACTAGCTGGAATTTTGTAAATAACTATATATATGACATTGGTGAATATCAAAATGATTTATATAAGATGCTTGTGTTAAAAATGTATAAGAACTGTATGTCATGTGTATATCAAACTGCTTGTACAGATGTGTGTGCTGAAAAGGTAATTGCAAATTACTGTTTGAAATGTAACCACAGTGTGAAGAGAACAGAAATGTACATGATCTATTGTAACTGTTTAAATGTATATATTTTAACAGTGGAAACTGGAATAAAGGAGATTAACTTCAGTCCAGCAAACTTCAGAAAATTAACTGAAATTAAATTACTTTATGGCTAAGCCATAAAAGATGGTATCTTTCATTTTCAATATAGCATCAAGAGACACAATGTCTCTACTGGGAAACTTTCTGTATTATCTTTAGGGTGAACTAATTACTAGTCTTGAAAGCATGAAGGAATGCAATTGTTTTATGAGTTCCAGAATCTGCCAGAGATCTGAGGAGAAACCCTTGTCTGTATATTTTTACAGGTAGATGCTAAATACTGCCAGCTTTAGCAATGGGGGTTTTGGCCTGGGGACTAGAAGTCATATAACAAGAAGTGATGTCATTCTGCGGGTTCACTACTAAATATCGAAATTCCGCAATCCCGAGACTCTGAAAACAAAGGACCATAATCACGAGATTGCAGAATCTCAAACTAAAAAAAAAAAGAAAAAAAAAGTAAAGCCCAAAACAAACTATTCTAATATTTATGCATGAGAGCAAGCTCTCTGCATGCCCCCCACATAGGGGGCTGTGCTCCCAACAGTCCCTGCAACTTAAATATACCAACTCCAAGGTTGTACTACAGTGGAGTGAATGGCAAAGTTCCTGTTCCACACTGTACAGTAATCCCCATTCACTCCCTTCAAGATTCCGCAATCTCGAGATTCTGGTCATCGGTATTCAGAGTCTCGGGATTGTGGAATTTAGGTTTTATGTAGTGAACCCCATTCTGCAAGCTATCCCAGCAGAAATATTTGAGATATTATTCTGAGAAGCCTCTTAGTGGGACAAAGCATTCTGCATTCTGTCTGGGACCTGACAACAACTAGAAGATCCATTCACCACATCTGCTTTGCTCTAAGAAAGTTATTAGGGTATAGTAATTCTATTAGATACAGTCAGGAATATAATGAAGTTTAGTTTAGATATTTTTCTTTATTTGAAACTGTCCTGCAATGTTGTTGTAAATATTTCACGTGGTTTTGAACTCTGATGTCACTGTGAATATATATTTAGTATTGTCTTGTTATTTTATAATGTATTATTAAATAGATTTAAACTTATCATTGTGGCTGACCTGTGTAGAGATATTTAAATTGTGAGAGTACATGCATATTTATTCGGTGACACTGTGTGGGCTACTCCTAATAGCCTTGCTCTTGGTCAAACTACCATTTACGTTTATATTAATATTGCACACTAAGACTGGACACCCTTTGTTAAGAGCCTTAAAGTAGCTGATAAGGAGTGACTGGCGGCAGTAATAACTACCTTATAGTCTGGGCAGAAGAGCTAGTAAAGCTGTGCCAGCCTTTTCCAGGTATGTGTGTGTGTGTGTATGTGTGCGTGTGTGTGTGTGTGTGTGTGTGTGTGTGTGTGTGTGTGTGTGTGTGTGTGTGTGTGTGTGTGAGAGCTACTTGGGCAGGGACATGAAGCACTGGTTGGACAGAGGGGGTGCTGGAGGTCTTGGCTTGGTCACTCAGCTGAGATCTCAACTCTATAGCTGTGCCAGTGGGGAGTCTTATTGGGGATCTGAAGGAAAAGTGAGAAACCAGCCCTGGACTGACCGTGTGCTCTTAAGGGAAATTGCACTTGATGCAGAGAGCTGCATCTGGAAATACTATGTGTGTACCTGTCATCCTCCCAGTGAATGTTCCCCACTGGTACCAGTGGTGAGGATTGAGGCTCTATGATTACTGGTCCAGTGGTGCAGTATTACACCATCCATCTGAAATATACAAGGAAAAATCATAACTACCTTATATTTAGAGTCAGTAAAATCTTTCCCTTTCCTAATAAAACCTCCTGAACAGACACGGGCAAAGGCATTCTACTTTTCCAACATGAATATGGTCTCTTTTTAAAGCCTCAGCCTCAAAAACAAAGTCCATGCACATTCAACCAATAACCAATAAGATGTGTTGATCTATTATCACCTAAAAATGAACACAACTGCAAAACTGAATAAAAAGTTAAATAACTTCTGTTCCACAAAGACCTGACCTTCTATGATCTCATCTATTCAGACTCTTGTTAAAACACATCTTCTGTCCCTTATCAGATGCATTAGTTAACTTTCTTTACAGCCTCAGATAACCAAAACCACTGTAGCCCAACATTGTAATCCCTCCAAAACTAATCTCCACTGTACATATCACTGCTTCTTCAAAGTAAGTCCAAAACTCTGGGAAAATAGTCTCTCGCAAATGAAAGGACATCATCTTACCCTAAAGACACATTATCGCATCAGCCCAATGTCATTGCCTCTCATCCAACCCTACCACCTAACCTAAACTACATTACTCCCACTTTCTCTTATTAGTAACTCTTATTAGTAACTCTTATACTGTCCCTGATATGCCACCTTCTGTTGCACCATTCTGTACTTCTCACTGACATAATCCTTTGCTTAGTATAACCTCTCCTTTCAGCTACTCATAAACTGTGTATAATATGTTTCAGTCTAGTCAACTATTTTATTATTCTCACTTAGATAACACAAAGCTATAATTATCACACAGGCACATCACTTTTTAAATTAGATTTGTTTTCATATAATGTGAATAATGCACATCTTAACTGTATTGTCCATTTTTGTTTTTTGAGTTTTTTTTCTGATAATGGTATAATAATTAAGCAATAACCCACGCCTGGGTATGGGTAATGCTGGATTTACCCATGGTTGGTGTGGTTTGGTCACGATGGTGAAGCCCGAGTGACCAAACAAAGACAACCGTGGGTAAATCCAGCATTACCCACACCCAGAAGTGGGTTACTGCTATTATACAATGACATTATTTAAGAAAAAAATACTTACTTTTCTTAAATAATGTCCTTGTATAATGGCACCATGCTGTCCTTCCATTGCTGGACAGCTCTGCTTTGCCATTGCTGATGTACTGCACATGAGTTTGGAACTTGCTTTCCCACGCATACCCAGTACATCAGTGCTTGGGAAAGTAAGCAATGGAGAAAAAAAGATCTCTGTTGCTACACTTTTTTTTTAAAAACCCTTAAAATTAAAGAATATATCAACGGAAAAAAGTACAGGCGACCAGACCTTTTTCCATTGTATATTCTCAATGGGAACGCTGGTTGGGCTGGCCAATCAGCATGCTCATTTTACGATGTTACCGGCCAGTCATTGTATAATTTCATGTAGAATAGATTTGCTTCCTGAATAGCTAAAACATGACCCAGCAATTGCAGACTTGAGTATCTCTAGATGAAAGCTTGGATTCATTGTTGTACTAGAATTACATCTTACCTTTTGGGCAAAGGTTTTTGGAAAGGTATAGCTTTACTTTGCATTATGACTGTTTTTAATTCTTTTAAATCTAAATTATTTGTTAGAAACAGCATTTTATATTTTTATTTGATAACATATTTAAAAAAAAAACTTCAGTCTCATTCTAAAACCTTTGAGCATAAAAAGAGGACTTCCCCAAGCCATGCTGAGAATTATCTTCCTGTAGGATAAGATGATGATTTTCATGATTTCAGTCTTAGTTTTTATCTTTGGAAAGAATGTTTTGAAAAGAAGGATTGGTGGACTGTTGTAGATTAAATAACAATGACTCCAACAGATTCATAAGCTTTGAAACCATTTATGAGTAATTAAGCCAAATTATCTAAATGTATGTCTGGTGATCTATTTTCCTGGCATGGGAGTCTATTTATATACATCTGTTATTTATTAAAAGATTAACTTTGTTTCAAAAGTTTCTGTTTTATTCATATGTTGTATTTCTTCATTATGAGTTTCAGAGTTTGAATTTGAAGAAAAACTCCTTGTACAAAACTTATCACATGTTTATATTATTTGATATTAACCAATTAAGTGTTCTAAATGACCCATTTGGTGAAGGTTCCAGCCCTTGTCTCAGAATACTAAAAACTGAAAATATCACCAAACTGAGACAACAGCCATTTTCTTAGACAATAAGCCTGTCAACCAGGAAGCAAAACATGAATAAGATTTTGGCATGGAGATAACTTCCCTTACATTTCCCTTGTGAAGGGGTTGCACTGTGCCATTTATATATACTAACTTTGATACTACACAAATGCAAAGAATAGTTAAATATTGGTACTGTGTGAGAACAGCTGTATTCTTTAATCCATGCTGGCATACTGCCGAACTTTGCAAGAATACCATTAAAACGTTCTGTGACGACCGAGCACTGACCCAGCAATCAAGGAGCCTCAATCGTCACCACTAACACCAGTGAGGGGCATCTCATATAGGAGGAAAAAATAACAAATACACACAGTAAAGTGCAATTTTCCTTAAGAGTACACAGAGATCACAGTAAGTCCAGGGCTGGTTGAGCCCTTGCTCTCCAGGTCCCCAATAAGACTCCCCACTGGCACAGCTATAGGATCCAGATCTTAGCCTAGTGGGCAAGCTAAAACCTCCAGCACCCTCTCTGTCCAACCAGTGCTTCGTGTCCCTGCCCAAGTAGCTCACACACACACACACACACACACACACACACACACACACACACACACACACACACACACACACACCTTGAGAAGAGTTTATACAACCACACAGACACTGCTGGGGAAGGCTGGCACAGGCTCTCCAGCTGTGCCCCTTTTTCCCAGACTATACAGTAGAAATCATTGCCACCACCCAGCTGATATTTATCAGCTATTAAAAGGCCCTTATGAAAGGGTGTCCACTTATTACTGTGCAATATTATTATTCAAATAGGTAAGTGCGACTGAACAGTCAAGGCTTATTTGGAGTGACTTGGACAGTAATTACAATAAATATGCATTATACTCTAGAGCTTAAATTATCTCTACACAAAACAGCCACAGTTGAAAGGGTTTAAAAATATTTAATAACAAATAGTCAAAACATAAGACAATACTTTTTACTACACAGTGTTAGTCAATAATTTGGAGATCACAGAGAAATACTGAAAATAATTCAGTAGTCCAGTTCTGACATCACAGGAAAAACACTTAGTCTAATCTTTCTAGTTTCTAGCTTTTCTAAGAGAAAACACAAATCTAAGATAAACTTACATATAGAGCAAAGGCTGCTGATAAGTTGGATGGTTAAGACAAAAATGCTTAATGCTCTCTTATTCTCTCTGTTTTTAAAATCACATTCCTGGTTCACATTACATCATTCTCCACACTTCCCTGGATTCCCAGGCTAACAGAAACTACATTTACATTATTAATATCTCCTTTTGTTATCTTGCAGCTGATCAGGATGTAGAGCAATAAAATATATATCTGCATGTTTATATCTAGCAATTTAACTCCTGGTTAAAACAATATAAAGATTGTAAAAAATAAAGGAAACTGCTCAGGTGCAAAACCATGCAGAAAATAGCAAGCAGCATACAATGAGTCTCTTCAGACCAAAGTCATATAAATCACACCACACAGCATACGACAAGTCTCTTCAGACCAAGAATATAAGAATAATCCAATCCAATGAAGCAAAATGCTGTTAACTTCTTTAAAACCAAATTTTTTATTAGCAGATATCTGGTAAGCGGTTTTGCCAAAGTGGCTTCTTCAAACCATAAGAGTATAAAGCAGTTCAAGACACACCTTATGTACCTTCAAGTACACCTTCAATTACTAATTAAGCCTAATGATGACATCATAATTAAAGCATATACATTTAAAGTGAACAATCAAATAGTATTACAATACACCTTTACAAGTAGTAAAGGCAAAATATTTAAAACATTATTACTGCATAAAAATGGATATCACTTAAGCATCCTAAAGATATTATATAAATAATATCTTAAATTAATCCATCAATAAAACAATTTATTATAAAAAATAAAAAATGTTTAAAAAACTATTTAAAATGAAACCTTCTGTTTTTAAGAGCTAGTCTTAAAGGGACCTTATCATTAAGAACAGGGTGAATATGTGCTTGCAGTCTGATAATCCAGTTAGTTTCATTTCTTTCGGTATAATTCCTTAGGTCCCCTCCCCTCAAACTAGGTGTATTAATATATAAAACTAAAAACTTAAAAGTATGTGAATCATTGGTTTCTAAAACATGTTTAGACAAAGCACTGGTGTTTGACCGAATACAGATCTGATATAAGTGCTCCCTCACCCTGTCCTTAAGCCTTCGATCGGTTTTACCGACATAGAAGGCAGAGCAAGAAGAGCATAAAGCAAGATAAACTAAATGTTCCGTATCACAACTAGCACTGACATCAAAGCTAAAAAATTGAGAAGTATTGGGATGTATAAACATGTTTGATTCACATATAAATGTGCAAAAATTACACTTATTACATGGTTTGGTGCCTAAATGGCTTCTATTTTCATGGAATGAAGTAGCATTAGTATAACATAAGAGTCTACGTAAATTCCTCTTGTTTTTAAATAAAAAATTGTGGGTATTCACCCACAATTTCCCTAATATTAGGGTCAACTGTTAAAACATTCCAATGCTTACACAAGATGTCTCTTATTTGGTAGAAATCATGTGTATAGAATAATGAGATTTTTTGTGTTGGTACATTGACATTGGTGGCATTGCTTTCTGTAGTATAATATTCATTGCCCTGCTCTGAAAAATAAGAGCATGCCCTATCTAATCTAAAGTTCTCTATACACTGAAAACCTATAGAAATTTCATCTTCTTTGTATTTCCTTGTTAATAATCTTTTATGCAGGGTTACCAATTCCATTTCAAAACTACCTCGCATAGGGTTTAATCTAGATGCCCGGATTGCCTGACCTTTAATAATATTGGTAAAGACATATCTAGGATGCATACTTTTCCTGTGTAATAATGTATTTTTGTAGCATGGTTTTTCTGTATACACCTGTGTTAAGTTTACCATTGCTAAGTCGTTCAATATGAACATCCAAGAAGGGGATACTACAAGTTGAGACTGTCAAAGTAAATTTCAAAAAACTAGTAAATGAATTGATTTCTTCAAAGAAACTATTCAACTCATCCTCACTACCATTCCAAAGAAGAAACAAATCATCCACAAAATGTCTATAAAATATGACATGTTTCTTGTAAGAGGGTGAAGGAAAAAACTTCTGCTTTTCCCACATAGCCATGACTAGGTTGGCGTAGCTATTGGCACAAGATGTGCCCATAGCTACACCATCCTTTTGAAGGAACAATTCATCATTAAAAAAGAAGAAAATATTGTTTTCTAACACTGTCTCTAATAACAGGCAGATTAAGTCTATCTTGGTGGCTACCATATCAGTGTAGTGCGACAAGTACTGCTGAATACTAACTATACCTAATTGGTTAGGAATATTAGTAAAAAGAGATTTAACATCCATTGTAACAAGCAAATAAGGGAGAGTATTAAGGAGATTTGCGGTTTCCTTATACAGGTCCAACAAAAACTGTTTGGAATTCCTTAGAATAAATGGATTTAAATCGACTACTGGTCTTATCATTTTTTCTACAAACACTGACAGGGGTTCAGTAACCCAACCTCTGCCTGCTACAATGGGTCTCATTGGTGGATGTATGGGATCTTTATGTACTTTGGGTAATCCTTGTATAGTTGGAATCAATGGGTTTTCAACCCATAGAAAATTGTACATTTCATATGTAATTGTACCTCTTCTATTCAAGTCATCTAATGTATTAGACACCCTAAGAACATGTTCTTGTACAACATTTAAGACTATAGGTATATAAAAAGTAGAGTCACTCAGCATTTCCTTCATATAACTATTATATACTTCTCTGTCTAACACTACTACTGGGCCACCTTTATCAGCTGGTCCGATTGAAATGTTTCTTTCATTCTTAAGATTATTTAGTGCATTTTTCTGTCTAAAAGTTAAATTACCCTTCTTGGAATAAACAAAAGGTTTCTTTGATGTAGAGTAAATATCCTCTTCAACCATTTTGCAAAAGGCATCCACTAATGGATGTAAACCAGAAACAAATACACTAGGTTCAGGAAATTGTAGAAGTCATGTGTTGCTAGCACCATTATTAAAAAGCAATTTTAATTGCAAATTATGAGCAAACAATTTAATATCTAAAATGGTGTCTATCATGTTACTATTGGTAGTAGTTATGAACGAAAGTCCTTTGTTTAGGACTTGTAACTCATACCTGTCTAAAGGTCTATGTGAAAGATTCAATACTAAGTTATTGTCACTTTCTCCCACATTTTCTTCAAAGTGGGTTCTTTCAACTCTCCTCCCAGGGCTTTCCTTTTTTGCCTTCCCCTGCTCATAGAGCGACTTCTTCCTCTGTTGTGCATATTGGAAATTGGGAGAGGGGTAGTGTGTTCTACAATCCTGGGAGTATTAGAGTGTAGAAACGTTTTTCTGCAAACTACTGGTTCACTATTTGGTGATGTGTAAACAACAGGTAATTCAGAAATATACCTGCTTTGTTGAACAGGCTCAATATTATTAACTCCATCATCACAATTCTCTGAATTAACACTATTAGAAGCTTTAATAGCTGTATTAGATTCTAAGTTCTGATTTTCTTCTACTACAGAATTCACAGTACTATTAGTATCAACATTTAATTCCACACTCCTATTATTAACAACATCATGGACTTTAAAAGCATTTATACTATCTAGAGAGTTTTTATTACTATTAATAGTGGTAACACTTGTAGCATTTGAACCCAATGCATATAACAAACTGTTATTGTTCGTATTATTATTCTGCCTGTTAGCATTACCATACCTAGGCCAAGTAAAAACTTGGCCATGTGAAAAATGGTATACATCTCTTTGGAGCTTATGTTTCTTCTGTTCTAATAATCGCTTTTCGAACAGAGAAACACTATCTACCAATCGATCAAATAATGGCTCAACAACAGTATCATTAAAGTTTTGATATAAGTCAGTCTGTTGCTTTTTAATGACTTCTTGTAGTCTACTTTCTTCTGGTGCAAAAACTCATTGAGAAGAGTCATGTTGCCACCAAGATAGACTTAATCTGCCTGTTCTTAGAGACAGTGTTAGAAAACAATATTTTCTTTTTTAATGATGAATTGTTCCTTCAAAAGGATGGCATAGCTATGGGCAAATCTTGTGCCAATAGCTATGCCAACCTAGTCATGGCTATGTGGGAAAAGCAGAAGTTTTTTCCTTCACCCTCTTACAAGAAACATGTCATATTTTATAGACATTTTGTGGATGATTTGTTTCTTCTTTGGAATGGTAGTGAGGATGAGTTGAATAGTTTCTTTGAAGAAATCAATTAATTTACTAGTTTTTTGAAATTTACTTTGACAGTCTCAACTTGTAGTATCCCCTTCTTGGATGTTCATATTGAACGACTTAGCAATGGTAAACTTAACACAGGTGTAAACAGAAAACCATGCTACAAAAACACATTATTACACAGGGAAAGTATGCATCCTAGATATGTCTTTACCAATATTATTAAAGGTCAGGCAATCCGGGCATCTAGATTAAACCCTATGCAAGGTAGTTTTGAAACGGAATTGGTAACCCTGCATAAAAGATTATTAACAAGGAAATACAAAGAAGATTACATTTCTATAGGTTTTCAGTGTATAGAGAACTTTAGATTAGATAGGGCATGCTCTTATTTTTCAGAGCAGGGCAATGAATATTATACTACAAAAAGCAATGCCACCAATGTCAGTGTACCAACACAAAACATCTCATTATTCTATACACATGATTTCTACCAAATAAGAGACATATTGTGTAAACATTGGAATGTTTCAACAGTTGACCCTAATATTAGGGAAATTGTGGGTGAATACCCACAATTTTTATTTAAAAGCAAGAGGAATTTACATAGACTCTTATGTTATACTAATGCTACTTCATTCCATGAAAATAGAAGTCATTTAGGCACCAAACCATGTAATAAGTGTAATTTTTGCACATTTATATGTGAATTAAACATGTTTATATATCCCAATACATCTCAATTTTTTAGCTTTGATGTCAGTGCTAGTTGTGATACGGAACTTGTAGTTTATCTCACTTTATGCTCTTCTTGCCCTGCCTTCTATGTTGGTAAAACCGATAGAAGGCTTAAGGACAGGGTGAGGGAGCACTTATATCAGATCCATATTCGGTCAAACACCAGTGCTTTGTCTAAACATGTTTTAGAAACCAACGATTCACATACTTTTAAGTTTTCAGTTTTATATATTAATACACCTAGTTTGAGGGGAGGGGACCTAAGGAATTATACCAAAAGAAATTAAACTAACTGGATTATCAGACTGCAAGCACATAGTCACCCTGGTCTTAATGATAAGGTCCCTTTAAAGCCAGCTCTTAAAAACAGAAGGTTTCATTTTAAATAGTTTTTTAAACATTTTTTTATTTTTTATAATAAATTGTTTTATTGATGGATTAATTAAAGATATTATTTATATAATATCTTTAGGATGCTTAAGTGATGTCCATTTTTATGCAGTAATAATGTTTTAAATATTTTGCCTTTACTACTTGTAAAGGTGTATTGTAATACTATTTGATTGTTCACTTTAAATGTATATGCTTTAATTATGATGTCATCATTAGGCTTAATTAGTAATTGAAGGTGTACTTGAAGGTACATAAGGTGTGTCTTGAACTGCTTTATACTCTTATGGTTTGAAGAAGCCACTTTGGCGAAAGCGCTTACCAGATATCTGCTAATAAAATATTTGGTTTTAAAGAAGTTAACAGCATTTTGCTTCATTGGATTGGATTATTCTTATATTCCTGGTCTGAAGAGACTTGTCATATGCTGTTTGGTGTGATTTATATGACTTTGGTCTGAAGAGACTCATTGTATGCTGTTTTCTATTTTCTGCATGGTTTTGCACCTGAGCAGTTTCCTTTATTTTTTATGATTTTATTTCTGTGCTTTCTGCTCAGGAGCGTACATTTTCCTGTGGTACTCATTGTTATTTGGATTATTAATATAAAGATTGTCTTCATTTAGACACTTTTGCACTGTGTTTAGATCAAAGGGTCACAGCATGCTTTACCTGGTCAGCTTTCTGCTAGCAGAGTACACTGCTGTTACATTTTCTTGCAGTTCCACATCTAACAGCAGTCTTTTCACATTTAAGAGACAAACCTGTAGTTTATATTAATATGTGCAAATGACAGAATTATCTACAAAATTCTATCTGGCTAGGCTGGCAGCCTTCACACCCGCCCCACCCCAGAGAGCTCAAGCTAGTTTTTCAAGTGACCCTTGAGAAACACTGCTTGAGAGGCTTAGGTCTATCTGAGTATACCTTACCCCATTCCCTGTCTTGAGAGCCCATCTGCATTGGCATTGCTAATCCCACTGTGGTGCTGCATGGGCATCTCATATGCTTGCAACCCCAGGCTCCATCTTAGCAACTTGGCATTTTGCTGACTGGCTCTGTTTAACCATGTTAGAGGATTGTGATCTGTCATAACAGTGAATTTCCTTACATACAGATAAGGCTGAAGTTTCTGCAGTGCCAACACTATGGCTAGACATTCCTTTTCTACAGCTGCATAGCATTCCTCCCTGGGTTGGAGCCTATGACTAAGCTAAACCACTGGGTGCTGTTCTCCCTCTGAAGAAATTTGGCTAATTACAGCCCCCACCCCATGGTTCAAAGCATCCACTTGCACAACAAATTATTTGCTGTAATCTGGACTGGCTAACACAGAGGGTCCTCCCAAAGCTTCTTTAAATGCCTGCTCACATTTTGGGGTCCACACTACCTTATCAGGCCAGTTCTTCCTTGTCAGGTTTGTGAGAGGAGCAGCTATACTACTATAACTGGGGGTGAACTTTCTGTAGCACCCTGATGTCCCTAAAAATGCCCTTGCCTGCTTTTTGGTAACAAGTGCAGCCCATGCCTGAATGGCTTCCACTTTGGCAGGTTCTGGCTTATCTTACCACTCCCTACTCTATGTCCTAGGTAGGAGACCTCTGCCATACCCACCTGACATTTGCTTGGCTTAATGGTCAACCCTGCCCTCTGTAGTCTACCCAGCACCTCCCTGACATGCTGAAGGTGCTCTGGTCAAGAATGACTGTAGATGGCAATATCATCTAGGTAAGCAAGGGCAAACCCTCCTGCTCCTGCTAGGATATGATCTACCAGCCTCTGGAAAGTCACTGGGGCATTCTTCATCTCAAAGGGCATCTTTGTGAACTCATACAAGCCAAAAGGAGTCACAAAGGCTGACTTTTCTCTAGCACTGGGAGTCAAGGGGACCTGCTAGTAACCCTTGGTAAGATCAAAGGTTGTAAGATACTTAGCCCCACCCAGCTGCTCTAGAGCCTCATGTGTCCTAGGTATGGGATAAGCATCTGACTCTGTGTGACTATTTCATTTCCTGTAGTCCACACAGAACCTGGTGCTGCTGTCCTGCTTTGGCAACAGCACCACTGGGGAGGCCCAGGGACTGTTGGACTCTTGAATCACCCCTAGTTCCAATGCCTCCTGTACCTCCTCCCTCAGAGTCTGTTTGATTCTCTCAGGCACACTATAAGGGGCCTATTTAATAGGCCTTTGGAGTCCTGTATCCACCTGGTGATGCCCCAGGTGGGTGCACTCTGGTTTCCCAGTGAACATGTCCTCAAATTCCTGCAACACTGCTTGGATTTCTTGAACCTGAGTAGAAGATAGCTGCTGGGACATTGCTACCCCTTCCACTGAGGTGTCAGCCTGAGCTTCACTGAGGAGATCAGTCCCCAGATCTCCCTCACACTTCTCCTGCAATCCACTGCAAATGCTTAGCACAAGGCCACCCTATTATGGTAAGGTTTCATGTTAACATGGTACAGTTTGTGCCCCTGCCTTCTGCCTAGCAGTTCCATGATGTAGTTAACATCACTTACCTTTCTTACCAACTTTTAGGGTCCCTCTCAAGCTGCTTGCAGCTTGTTGTGTCTGACAGGAATGACAACCATTACCTGCTGCCCCACAACATACTCTCTAGCTCGAGCATTCCTGTCATACCACCCCTTTTTCTGTTGTTGGGCTTCTGCCAGGTTCTTCTGGGCCATGCCCATGAGTTCCCTGAGCCTTGTCCTGAGGTTTAGGACATATGCCACAACAGACTCCTTGTGAGATTCGCACTCACCTTCCCACTCATCCCAAATTAAATCTAGAGGTCCCTTCATCCTATGCCCATACAGCAACTCAAAGAGTGAAAACCCTGTGGATTCCTGGGGAACCTCTCTGTAAGCAAACAACAGATGGGGAAAATATTTGTCCCCCTCCCTCTTAAACTTATCTGCAAATGCCTGTAGCATGGACATGATTGTAGAGTTTAACCTCTCAAAAAGACCATTAGTCTGGGGATGGTAGGGGATGGTCTTCATGTGCTTCACCTCACAGGACTTCCACAGACAAGCCAGCAGGTCTGACATGAAATTGGCACCTCTGTCAGTCAGTATTTCTTTTGGGAAACCTACCCTGCTGAAAATCTCTAACAAAGCATTTGCCACCTTCTCTGCCTCAATGGAGGACAAAGCCACTGTCTCAGGGTATCATATAGCATAATCCACTACCACTAGGAAATACTTTTTCCCTGTGGAACTTGGGGTAATCAGAGGACCCACAATATCCATAGCTACCCTCCAAAATGGCTCCTCAATCACAGGCAAAGGCATCAAAGGAGCTTTCACCTTGTCACCTGCCTTGCCTACCTTTTGTCACTGCTCACAGGTCCTGCAGTACCCTGTTACATCTCTGGAAACTCCAGGCCAATAGAAATTCTGCATAATATGCCTCTTTGTACGTTTTATGCCCATATGACCTGCAACGGGAATATCATGGGCTATGGCTAGAAGCGCCAGATGGTAGGCTCTAGGCACTACTAACTGTTGTACTCTCTCACCTTCTAGCCCCCCCCCCTCTGGGGACCACTCTCTGTATAGTAGTTCTTTGTCCCAGTATACAGATTCCCCCTTTCCTTGCGAATCAGTTGCCTCCCTAGCTACCTGCCTCAGGCCTTGCAATGTAGGGTCTGAGAGATGAGCCTGTCTCAACTCTCTCCTTGTAACCCTTCCCAGCTCCCTTTTCACAAAAAGTCTGGCATCCTCTGACAGTGGTGCCTCACTGTCAGCATGGGTACTATTACTCACCTCTACCTTTGCAGTCACTCTGTCCAAGGGGCCATCAGTACCCCAAAGCAGCTGTGGCTTACATTTAGTCTCCCTACTACAGAGTAGCTACCTCCCTGAAGTAGCCACCTGACCAGTCCTGTCTGCAAGTATGCAGTCTGTCTGGGTCTCTCCCAGGCTACCAGATCAACATGTTTGTCTCCTAGCCTGACTGCATGTAACTGCATAAGCACATGGTACTGCCTCATCCAAATCTTTCCCTATCAGGACATCTGCAGGATGGTAGTTTGGTACCCCTGTTGTCTCAAGTCAACCTACTATTGGCATTTTGTCTTTCCCATTTACTGGCTCCTTCACCTTTTGTTCCCCACCTTGCCTCCGTGGACATCTGTATGCCACATGGCCCCACTGGTTGCATTCAAAACATTTAACCCTAGCTCCTTGATGTGTACCTGGACTAGTGGTTTCCCCTGCTACTGGCAAATTTGGTTAGGGCAGTCTGTGCTGCCCACTATGGGTTCCTTTAGACCCATGAGCAGCACTGGGGGTCCCCTTCCTGTGCAGGGCTGCCCTGCTTGTCAGGTATAGGTCTCCCTTCTTCCCCAACTCATCTGAAGTAGCACATTGTCTATCAGCTAACCAGATCCTCATGTCCTCAGTCAAAGTGCTAAGGGCTTGTTTCCTCACCAAAAGGTCTGCCAGCCCTTCAAAAGTGGAGACCTGCCATCCACTCACCCACCTATGAAAATAAGTGCCCAGTTCAGTAACATATTCACACACACTTTCATTTGCCTTGCGGCTATGCTCACAAAACTTTTTCCTATACGTTTCAGGTGTTAGCTTAAACAATTCTAACAAGTGATTTTTAACAGCAGTATAATCAAAACATGCAACATCAGACATTTTTGACAAAACAGTTACAGTTATACCATAGAGTAAGGGGGTCGGGAACCATACCCAGAGCCTTTGGTCAACACAATACTGTTTGCATACCCTCTCAAACATATGAATGAAACTATCAACATTATTCTCCCTCTTTAAACTGCAGAAGAAATTTACTGACCTTTTGTGCTTCTGGGGTCCAATTACTCCCTTCCCCATTACCTCCATGACTCTGGTGAAGAGTCAGCATTTCCCTCATGCCTCCTCTACCACTCCTTTTCCTTGGCTTCTATCTCCAAATGCCTGGCCTCCAAATGAAGTATCGTTAGCTCCAGATGGATTTTTAAGTCCTCTGCAGAATGGTTGAGCTGTCCATTGTCCGAGGATATTATATCTCCACTGCCAGTCTGATTGTCCTCCTGGTTGCTGTTTTCTGATGCAGCTGTAACCAAGGCTGCAATCCAGTCTTCCTTAGTCAGGTTTCCATGCAGCAGTCCCCTAGCCTGGCACATCTCTGCCAGCTGGCTTTTTGTCAGCTTTCCATATCCCTCTGCTGACATGCTGCCTGCTCAACCTGACTAACTAAGCTAACAAAAGAAATAAAAAAAATGTGATCTGAACTCTGAGTATTCACTGCATGGCTGGTTTAGAATACAAAACATCTTCAAAGCTCACTGTGCACAAGCTACAGGAATTCATTCTACCCACACCAGTACAAGCCAATTAGTTTTTGCCAACCAATTAATATATGGTGTGGATATCCCACCACTGCCAAACAATATGTGATGCCTGTGCCCTGGCCCAGCAAACAAGGAGTCTCAATCCTCATCACTAACACCAGTGAGGGGCGTGTCATATAGGAGAAAAGGATAACAAATACACACAGTAAAGTGCAAATTCCCTTAAGAGCACACAGAGATCACAATCAGTCTAGGGCTGGTCGCTCCCTTGCTCTTCTGGTCCCCAATAAGACTCCCCACTGGCACAGCTATGGGGTCCAGATCTCAGCCTAGTGGGCAAGCTAACACCTCCAGCACCCTCCCTGTCCAGCTAGCACTTCGTTTCCCTGCCCAAGTAGCTGATACATACACACACACACACACACACACACACACACACACACACACACACACACACACACACACACACACACACCTTGAGAAGAGTTTATACAACCATGCAGACACTCCTGGAGAAGGCTGGCACAGGCTCTCCAGCTGTGCCTCTTTTTCCCAGACTATACGGTAGAAATCACTGCCACCACCCAGCTGATATTTATCAGCTACTAAAAGGCCCTTATGAAAGGGTGTCCAATTATTACTGTGCAATATTATTATCCAAATTGGTAAGTGCGACTGAACAGTCAAGGCTTATTTGGAGTGACTTGGGCAGTGCTCACTATAAATATGCAATGTACTCTAGAGCTTAAATTATCTCTACACAAAACAGCTACAGTTCAAAGGGTTTAAAAATATTTAATAACAAATAGTCAAAACACAAGTCAATACATTTTACTACATAGTGCTAGTCAAGAGTGGAGAGATCAAAGAGAAATACTTAAAATAATTCAGTAGTACAGTTCTGACATCACAAAAAACACTTAGTCTAATCTTTTTAGTTTCTAACTATTTCTAAGAGAAAACACAAATCTAAGATAAACTTACATATAGAGCAAAGGTAGAGTGCTGATGAGTTGGATGGTCAAGACAAAAATGCTTATGCTCTCTGATTCTCTCTGTTTTTAAAATCACATTCCTGGTTCACATTACATCATTCTTCACACTTCCCTGTGTTCCCAGGATAACAGAAACTACATTTACATTATTAACATCACCTTTTGTTATCTTGCAGCTGGTCAAGAAGTAGACAAATAAAAATACATTTGCCTGTTTAAATCTAGCAATTTAACTCTTGGGTAAAACAATAGAAAGAATGTCTTCAATTAGACATTTTGGCACCGTGTTTAGATCAAAGGGTCACAACATGCTTTACTTGGTCAGCTTTCTGCCAGCCAAGTGCACTTTTGTTAAATATTTTTGCAGTTCCACATCTAACAGCAGTCTTTTCACATTTAAGAGACAAACCTGTGGCTTATATTAATATGTACAAATGACAGTCTTCACATGTTCTGTTTGTTGACTTGGTCTTGCGACCATCATCAATGCTTGACAACCGGGACATTAGGTCTGCAGAATGCAATCAGTGAAGGTTCATGGCAGTGTCCTTTTTTAAACTGCAGTGCTCATAATCAGCAGGTCCAAAAGGTAAGATGTAATTCTAGTACAACAATGAATCTAAGCTTTCATCTAGAGATACTCAAGTCTGCAATTGCTGTATAATGTTTTAGCTATTCCCCTGGAACACCCAAATGGCCACATCTCTCCCAAAGCATTGCAAACCACCCTATTTATCTAAAGCAAATGTCCAGCTATAATTGTCATTTGTTGCAGAAATGTAGACAAATTACCTGCAAATGTTCCTGCTGATTTTCCCTGCTGCCTGTAAGCCCCAAGTGCTATTATAGCTAACTCTTCATTGAACACATCAACTAGACAATGTCTTTTAGCACCAAAGTTCTAAATGATTAAAATTACAAAACTCTGAACCTTTTCTTACATTGCAAGGATCTCATGCTTATATAGAAACAATTGAATCACTAAGCCCTACATGGTGAGCAATTGAGAATGTTGCTTAAAAGAGACAATAGCCACCCACATCACCAATAGGAATGCCAACCAGTGCATTCCCTGTTCCTTCCTTTGTGATATCTTCAGCAACGCTCCCCCCCCCCCCGGCAAAAAAAAAAAAAAAAAATAGAACGTGCCGAATCCTTCTTTTTTGCATCTACTTTACATTTTCATATTTTAATTTCCCAAAAGGCACTCCTTTTTCTGCATCATATTGTTCGTATTTGTTTTAACCCAGAAAACTTATATCACTAAAAAGGAGGCTGACACTTATTTTTCCCAAAGGCTATTACTGTATTTATACTAACTCAAGTATTATGTCATGAAAACATTGCTTTTCAAATAAAACCCTGAAATATTTTTGCAACAGCTAAACATTTTCCTTTTTATTAACTAACAAAAACCACAGAGGTGATTGTATTAATTAGTAAGGGCATATTGCCTTGTGCCCACAGGAAGCATTACATTTCAGAAAAATTCCAATTCACAATCTTCATCGGTGCAGAATGTTTGATTATATTTTATGCACTCCAAACAACATTAGAAATGATAGGGGGTTGTGAGGAGACTATAAAATACTATTGTTTTGTCTTCACAAAGCAATATAATAGAATATTTTTTATAGTTTCCATGAGATGCAACAGGATCAAATGTGACAGAGCTGTACTAGTGTCATGTTATGCATTAGGTCACACCTCTTGACTGTCCAGATTTTTGCAGACAGTCCAAATTCTTGCCTTATATTTTTGGTTTATTCCTAATAAAATTTGTGGTTTTCCGGTAAATCACTGAGGAATAAAGTCACTAAACGATTGCATAACTTTCAGTTTCAGACTTTATATCCTTCGGATAATACATGCTAACACAAACCCTGTTATTCTAGATAACTTTCAAGTTTATAAGAGCAATATTTAAAATCTATTCCTATATTTGGGCCCTTGCCCCACTCATTATTTTAGGCTTTGCCCAAATATTTTGCACTAAGATGTTGAGATGTGCGCATTAGACATATTCAGCTATTTCATAGACATGAACATGGATCCTATGGTCAGCAAGGTCATTAGGTTTTGCTAGACACCTTCCCTATGTCCATGGTGACATGCATATGCTAACTGGTGTTAAGGACTTATTTCCACCACCTGACATCAACTACCACACCATTCCTTGGCCAAAAGCAAACAGGCTTCACCCAAGTCTTTGACCCCTGAGTGCTGTTACTGCCTGTATTTTTGCTGTCTAACCCATAGTTGGTCTATACCGCTACATAGCTTTCCTGCACATCACCATTCCCCGTTTGCTCTTCATTTCTCCTTTCTTTCTACATACAATTAATTGGCTCCTTTTTTATCCTGCCTTGCCATCTTATTCTACAGTTTACTCTGTTTATCATTTTTCCTCACCATCTTCCAAACAAAATTTATTTATTTGACTTAGTCTCTTTATTTCCCTTATAAACCCCGTCTCAATACTGCTAGAGTTACTATCTGCAGTAAATCCAATCTGTACATAAATTAGCACATGTGTTTTTCTCTTTAGTTAAGTATTATAAACTTTCAAAGATAACAGTGTTTCCTTACTGATAGCTTTTGCAAGCAAACATCCAGTTTCTGTAATTTCTTCTCCTCACCTTTTATCTTGCCCTCCATTAAATTCACCTATATACATGTTCCACTATGTTTCTACTATCCGCTATATTTCTCTCCCTGTTCTTCCATCTTCGAACTGCTTGTCTCATCTGCCCCCTAAATATGCCTGTAATCTACATCTACATTCTCTTTCTTCTTCTATTGTCCCTACTAACCTGCTAACATGTAAATATTTCACCTATCAGCTTACCTCTCACACTTAACCACCCGCTATTGAACATTGATAAATATCACCCGGTCACATCTCCACCTAATCTTTTTAATCTCCCATACTTTCTCAAATACAAACTCCTCAACACCCACCACCATCCTCACCTAACAAAGTTCAAATAACACTCTATTCAATACACACTGCCTTCTCTATCCAATTACTTTAAAAATATATGCTTATGTGGAGACATTCATCCTAACGCTGATCCTAATGTCTCCACCAAACATGATTCTAACCCCATTCCCTCTACATCCACTCATACTATACCACCTACTAAGTTCCTAACTATTATCTCTATCAACCTACACAGTCTACTTAACAAAATCTGTGAATTTCACCCTTTGGTTGTTTTCAACTCTCCTGACATAGTAACTCTTACAGAAACCTGGCTTAAAACCCATATTACTGACTTTGAAATACTTTTACCTTGCTATAATATTATCCTCTCTGGCAGGTTACACAAAAAACAACAAACCAATGAAGTGTGAAACAATAAAAAGAAAGAAATTGCCAGGTAAATCCGTCACTAGCCAAGGTGGTGTAAAATAAGCTGATAGCAATGTTCTGAACGCAACTTTATTGTTCTTTTAAAACAACATACGTTTTCGCTACTGTCCAACAGTAGCTTCTTCGGAGAAACTGACAAACAAAAAGCGCCAAACATTTAAACCTAAAGGTGACGTAAGTACGTTACAACACGTTACTGCAAGTCACACACGACCGTACTCATTCAGTAACTTAAGTATATAAATACAACTATAAAGTGCATATAAAAACAAACTTATACCAACAGTGTTATATTTAAAAATAATAGGAGCAGTTCATTCAACATGTCTATGCTTATATAAAACATTCATTACTAATGTAATATAATGTATTATACTATACCAGCTCTACTACTGCACATTTTCAAGCGAGATTTAAAGGGTTAATATACAAATTTATAAGGACTGTCAGTCACTTTACCAAAAATTATACCTTCCACATTGAACAATTTATATATATAAAAAGTAAATGATAAATAAATAATAATGCAATCATATTGTTTCAGAAAATAAAATCAAGTATAAATGTTTAAAATTCTTATACAAACTATAATTATATGCATGGTAAACGTTTAAAACATTATATTAAAAAATCGATTTTATAACCATGTATTCACTAATGAGAGAGTTTTACCTCAAAGTGCTCCTAAGTTTTAATATACAAGTGATATTGCAATTTTCATTCAACCCAGGTATACTAAACGCATCTAATGTTAGTTGCCATTCTAATTCACAAGCTTCTAAAAGGAGTGAAAAAAAAGAGGGATATTAAAAATAAGAAAGATATGAATGCCCTTGCTAAACATGTAATGCATTTTGGTGCTGACCATACCTTCAACTTTCTGGTGCTAGAAATAATTTCAGAAAATTTAAGGGGGGGGGGGGTATTAGGAACAGGCCAGAATCTGTTGAACAGAAATGGATTCTGTCACTGAATGCAGATAAAGAACCAGGTTTAAATGAGGTTGTTTCATTAAAACCATTCTTAAAGGCAAGACCACTTAAACACTGACATTTTAAATGTTTTGTATTTTTGTCAGTTTTTATTTCACATATAAACTTCTAGATTATCTCCTACATGAAAATCTACTCTCCCCAACCAAGCATGGATTTTGCCCATACCGCGTCACAACCACTGCCTTACTCTTATTCACAGATAACATCATAAAAGCCAGGGAAAACAATAATTTGGTATCCTCTCTCTTTGTTGACCTCTCCAAAGTCTTTGAGACAGTCTTCCACTCTAAACTTCTCTCCAGCATGCCTGCTCTCAGTTTCTCTAACTCTACTCTCAACTGGTTTTCCAACTACCTTTCCAATCAACAGCAATCAGTTAAGTGGCTTTTTCTCCTATTCCCAATTCCTCACAGTTAACACTGGGATACCCCAAGTCTCCATCCTTGGACCTATTCTCTTTAACATTTTTATAAACAATATCCATTCATCCTGCCCTCATTCCATACTTCTACAATATGCCAATGACTGCACTATCATCTGCACTTCCGACAATCTGCCACATCTCCAACCCTTCACCCAACAATCCTTTAACACTATTGAAAGCTGGCTTAATAACAACCAACTTCAACTCAACCAAAAAGAAAATAAACTAATGCTATTTTTCCCAAAAAACTAAAGTCCATTATAAGTCAACATTTACTATGACATCTCTTGATAACACCAAGATAGAAGTAGTGCCACACACAAACTGCTTCGAGTTATCATTGAAGATCAACTTAAGTGTGATCTCCATATCAAAAGCCGTATTAAATAAAAAATCTCACCAGAAACTTGGCTCACTCTACAGATCCAAAAAATTCCTAACTAATAACTCCATATGCTCTCTTGTTAATGCTTATTGTATCTATTTCTCATGATTATCTATGCCTCTCCCATTTTAACCAACATACAATCCACCCTAAAAAACAAAACAGAACTATGCTATAATAAAACCACCAGATTTACTGCCAATCATCCCTTTAACTCACACCACTGTCTATCTGTAAAAACCTTAAGCTGGCTGGAACTACATCACTATCTTCTCCTCTCCCAACTAGCCCTTACACATTTCATACTAAATAAACCTACCGCCTGTCCATCCATCTCATGTATCATTGCCTATTATATCCCTAACCACTTCCTCTGGAGCTCTGACCAACCACTCTTGAATATCTATAAACCCATAAGATCTATAGGCCACAGCCTATACAGTTGTCTGGTTACCTTAGCCTGGAACAGAATCCCCTTAGACATTAGATCCATACCAAACTGTCACAATTTCAAAAAACTACTAAAAGAAAGATTATTTAATGCCTGGATCTGTTCCTGCCTGAACCCTGCCTAACATCTCCAAAATCCACTTCTCACCCCTGCCTAGTCTGTCAGTAACCATTTTTTTTCATTTCTCCTTTCCTATCATATTTAGATACTAGCTCTCCTCCTATTTTTCCTCACTTATTCCAACTATACTGCCATGCCGCGTTTTGTTACTGTTCTTTTACCATCTATACTGCCCTCCTGCCGTTTATGATTTTGTTTATCTTCCCCTTCCTACTCACTCAAACACCACCCCATTACTACTCCTATTCAAAACTCCTCATCTTCTTCTCTGTATCCCCTTTTCCCATTATTAACCTACAAATACTTTTGCATTACTTTCTATATTTTTTCTAAAATACCGTACTTAATCTAGTCTGCCTCTTCTATACCATCCTTTCACCTATCTACAGTTTTAAGCTGATTTGCAAGTAAACTTGTCAGGCCTTAATGTACAATCCAGCTACCCTTGTTTTATCTTATCTTATTACTGCTGAAACTTATTTATATTTGATAACTCTTCTTTTATTATTAGCTATCACCCAGCTGAAACTTAATTGCAACTGCTTGCTTCTATTCCTCTGTGTAGTTAACTAATTTTGTTATATATTTGGAGCTTTTTTTCCCTGGGCCTCCACTGAAAATGGGTTCTGCCCAGTTGGACTTTTTCCAGTCAACAAATGTCAAATAAATAAATCAATAAATCAATACATAAATGCACACATTAAATAAATAAAGAAAGAAAGAAATAAATGAGTTCAAGCATGTTCTGACTGACTGCACAGCTGGAGTGAAAAGGAGAAGTGGTCACATATTGATTAGACGAAGGGTGGCCATGCTTTATTTATACAGTAAACAATTCAACCAGTCCACACAATTACAGCACTGTAGGGAATACTCCCTTTTCCAAGGAAAAGTAAACTGAGAAATAGCTAAGTGGTGCACATGCATATCCACCTTCCTAGCAGAGTGAGAAAGTTTGCTTCACATGTGACTGTAGGTTTCAAATTCCATGTCAAGTCCATGTTATTTAATTCAAATAGAATTCAAATCCTGGAATTACTCCTCATCACATGAAATTATACTTTGTATTCAAACTGAAATAGCTAACTATAGACACCATGTGAATGATTTCCATACATCATTAAAATAGGTGAATTCCCCCACTGGGCTTGTTTTTATATTAACCAAGGCATTATTACCCTACTCTAATCAAGTTTTTCTCCACTGCACCACAGAATTTTAGGAGCAGGGAAACATATAAATACCTTAGCTTTGAATGTTCCCTTTGCAGAAGGTGTAGGAGATATAATGATCAAATCAATTGCTAAATCTTATTCTAAAGGAAATTCAAAACAGACTTTACTCACTGCATTCCTGAAGTCATATCTAATTTAGTAATACAGATACCGTGTTTTTTTTTCCTAGAGTGTGCACTTAGTTTTACCTTCTGTTCTGTGACTCCATGTCAATAGGTTAATGAAAAGTGCATTGCCACTTACTATGTTTTTTGAACCTGCCACTCTGGAGAGAATACTAGTACAGTTACTGACATATCTCACTATATGGATAACATGCAGTTTTGTAGAATAAAAGTGAAAAGCCTGAAAATATTACCAAGTATGCATTTTAAACTGATTGTCTGCTACAGTTTATGCTTGTTCAACAGTATTAACTGCTGAGTTACCAGCTGGATTTCATTACTTTTACAAAAGTACTTCAGTTATACACATAGTAGTGGACTTTCTGTTCATGTCAGAGTTTATTAAGATTTACAGTTACACATGAAAGCCCATTCATCCTCAGTAACTACATTTCTGTATGTTTGTAGTTGTGGTTTTATTCTGATAGTATGCCAGAGTAAAACATTAGCATTATTTTTGCATTGTAACTACCTTTAACTCTTTTTTTCTGCTAAGGTATTTCAGATGTTGCACTTCATGTTTTAGGCAGTACCTAACAAGGAGGAACTCAATACAACTTTAAGAAGGGGGAAGTACCCCCCCACTATACACAAAAAGACACTCCATAATTTCTGAGTCCCCAGTTATACTCAGTGACATCCACTCAGTGATAGAACAATAGCAGACAATTATAGATGACTAGTCCTTATGAATTGTTTTAGATCCCTAGGTGAAAATATAGCTAGTAGTTACTGAGGAGTAGGATATCAGGCTATGTAGTAATAATTGGGCACAATCTAAAAAGATGTTTCTAACACTTACCGAGTGCAAAAAGCTGAATCATGTGATCTGATGTCAATCTACATCCATTCTTGACTCTTGGGTATGGTTCTGATCCTCGGAACCAATTCAGCCATTACATAGCTCAAGCCAGCCAAAAATCTCTTGAGCTACTGGTCTACCCATAATGCCCCTCTCTATATTCCCTCCGATCTTGTTTCCAACTCTTACTGCTAAGACACTTCAGCAAATTCCTCTCTCAGAGCTAAGTAAAACATTTATTTTCCTTTTTTTCTTGATATTTACTTCTAAAACCCTTTTAAAAAAGGTTTTAAACAGTTTAAAGAGTGTGCAGGAAAATGCTGAACTGTGATGGTCATAATCTCAGTGTTTATTGTTTGAGTGCACCACATTTAAGTGTTGACTGTACAGTCTGCCAGGGTTTCAGTCATAGAGCCTTGGTAGAATGTAAAAATAAACTGATTCTCAAAGAGCTTCTTAAGGCCCCTTTTGAAGAAGCCTTGTCCAAGGCCAGTCTCCTCTGGCTTCTGGTACAAAACCTACCCGCTTGCTGCCGACATCTCCCTCAGCACAGACCATAACGAAACACAAACATGCAGGTTTCTCTTTGGAAATGAGACCTAAGGTTTTGAAACTCACAGAACAGAGTGAAACTTCGGCACCAACAACCATACCGGTGCCTTCGACACCGACTACTAGTCACACACAGATCATGGCTCCTACCACTTCTGCATTGTCTATGGCTCTGACATTGACACTGATTGTTTCTAAGATTGTGTTGGGACTGACATCCACTATGACAGCCATAAAGATCCTACCACTTCTGTATTGTCTACTGTTCCAACATTGGCACTAGTTGTATAAACACCAATATCTCCTATGGCCCCGCAGATGGTGCCGAAGATTGATTCTCATGTACAGCCCAGGACTACCTATCCCCATTCCATTTACTGCATTTTGGGGCAATTTTCTGGAAAGACCTGAGTCGCCTTCTGAATTTTCCATTTGCTCCACCAGGACCCTCTTAGAACTTGATGTTGTTAGGTTGGTGGATCAGATTCTAACAGCCATGGGTCTTCTCCCATCTTCTCATCCCCCTCTCCCTTCTGGTTCATAGGTTCATAGGTGTGTATTAGGCCAATGGCCCTGGAGCCTTTACAAAACTAGGCCATATAAATGCCCTGGCATCATGTCGCCATTAGTTCCCAGTGCCTCTATCAAGTAGAGCCACTGGAGTGATCCCCTGGGTGAACTTATTATTTCCCATCCACTCATCAAGATGTCTCTTGAAAATGGTCAGTGAGGTGCTCTGCTTGAAATTTATAGGAAGTCTATTCCAGAGCATGGGCAGTTTCTGGGTTATGAACCTGTCCATCCAGCATGTTCTGTTGATTGTGGTAATGAGGTTGATGTCCCCGGTAGAGTGTGGTGCGATGGGATTGGGATTTCTTTAGGTGTAACATTTCTAACAAGGTTGGGCCAGACATGGCTTTGTAAGTCAAGCAGAGATCACCTCTTAATAGATGATATGAGACAGAAAAAAGCTGGAGTTTTTGAGTGCAGTAGGTTTCCTCTCCTATGACCCCTTCCTATTCTCCTCCTCTGACCTCCTCACAGGCTTTAGAGCAGTTGTTTCCAACATTACAGGTTCCAATGACCTTGGCACTGACTACCTTTTGTCTTTGGTGTTGGATATGGTTCTGACATCTTTGGTTTCTTTGGGACAGATAGAGTCCCAGGACTGTGTCTTCACTGTCAGGTCCGGTGGGTTAGAGTTGGCACCTATTTTTCTATGGACCCAGCCTTGCCTCTTCAGGCTGCACTGGCAGGAGACCTGTCCTCGGTTCTGGCTTCTCAAGTGGGACACTTGGGGCAGGGTGTGACCCCGGTTCTGAGTTTGTCTGTCTCACTTCCAGGCTCCCACCCTCTTTAGGGGGTCCAGCCTTTCAAGCCATGGAAAGAGCCTTGGCCACTGCCTCTTCCCAGGTGGCTTCTATGCTGCTGGAGTCTAAACTCATGACCCCAGCTTTATCGGATCTGCCACCAACCTCTATCCCTGGACAGCAAGCTCCAAGGTCACAAGACCTACCTGTTAAAGGTCTCCCTTCTTCCACGACCTCTTCAGATGTCCCCACTGAAGAGCCACCTTGGAAGAGATTTTGTAAGAGAAAACACCTTGATTGTCCTGAAGAATCAGTCACAGAGGACATGGATTTCAATGATGGGGAGGGTTCCCCTAGTCACTCCTGGAAGACTTCTCCTTTGGAGATATTCCGGAGATCCTAAAACAGAGTGGTGATTGGAAGCCCAAAGACCCTTCCTCTGAGGAATCCATATACTTGCAGGCATTTGGAGCTCACCCGTTTACCTCCTGGGTGACCCCGCTAGCTGATGATCTCATTAAGTTAATCACTTAGTGGGCTTGGAAGTCTCCTGACTCTATAAAGCCCATCCCCTGGAGATCTGACAAGATACTTTCCCCTGTTCATGCCCCTAACCGGGAGTTCAGGGCAATGGACAGATTTGGGAAGAGGGTCTATGCATCACTGACCTTCTTCATCAGGTCCATTGAACTTTTTGGCACATTTTACTAGACTTCAAAGGGATCTGATAGGTTCATAGGTAGGTATTAGGCTATTGGCCCTAGGGCCTATATAAGCCTAGCCAAAGGTACCATGGCTTTCGCCACACAAGAAAATTATTTTCCTGTACCACTGTCGAGCAGAGCCACAGAAGTGATCCCCGGGGTGAATTTCCTATCTTCCATCCAATCATCAAGATTTTTCTTGAAGAGTGCTAATGAGGAGCTTTGTTTGATACAGATAGGTAGTTTGTTCCAGAGTATGGGAAGTCTCTGGGACAGGAATCTATCCCTCCAGCATGTTCTGTTTATTGTGGTGACGAGGTTTAGGTCCCTAGAGCATGTAGCTCATAGGGACTGGGATTTTTTTAAGTGGAGCATGTCTAAAAGCTCTGGGTTTGACATAGCTTTGTGTGTTAGGCAGAGATTGCCTCTGAGTAGGCGATATGCAATGGAGTAAAGCTGCAGTTTTTTGAGACGGTCTGCATAGGGCATTTCTTTGAGGCCAGTAATCCTCTTTGTGAGGTATTTCTGTGGCCTTTCCAGTTGTTGTAGATGTCTTGTGAGGTACATACCAAAAGGGGCATTGTACTCTATAATGGGTCTAATGAGTGACGAGTAGAGGGGAATAATGACCTCTTTTTTCCTGGATGAGAAACCTTTTGTGATGAGGTGTGCCACATAGAATTTCCTGACTACTGTGGTGATGTGATTATCAAAGGAGAGACTACTGTCCACCTGTGTCCCAAGGTCTCTTATCACACTTTCGGTGTTAAGTAGACTACCACTTATGTGGTAGTTCATGGGTACTGAGTTTTTACCAAAAGGAATGACAATGAACGTTTTGGCATTGAGCTTGAGGCCATGGCTTTGACACCAGGCATCTGTCTCAGCAAGGCCCTTTTGTAGGATGTCCACATTTTTGGAGTTTTGATTATGGCTCCTAGTTTGCAGTCATCAGCGAACTTCATTAGCCAAAGACCTTCTGTGTTGGCCTGTACTTCAGAGAAGTAAATACCAAACAGGAGAGGACCCGGGACTGAACCCTGTGGTACTCCACTTGTCACTGGTATGAAACTGGATTTGGAGTCTGCTACTTTCACAGTGTGGGTTCTGTCAGTGAGCCAGTTGGCAACCCATCTTGTAACATGGGGATTTTTACCTAGTTTAGTGAGTTTATCTATAATTCCAGAGTGGGGGGATGGTGTCAAAAGCCTTGGCGAGATCTAGATAGGCTGTGTGAACCACCTTACCCTCATCTATGGCTTTGGTGACTGCTTCAAAGAAGTCTATCAGGTTTAGGAGACATGATTTGCCTTTTACAAACCCGAACTGGGTGGGGTCCTGAGTTTGGAGATTACCAATGTCATTGTTTATAAGTTCCATGATGATACGCTCCATAGCCTTGCAGACCAGGCTCGTTAGGCTAATGGGGCGGTAGTTTCCGGGGTCTGTGGTGGCTCCCCCTTTGTGGAGTGGGACAAATGTCGCTGTGCACCATTTAGTGGGCACATAGCCTGAGGTGAGGCTATGATTGAACATGGTACTTAGGTGGGGTGCCAGTTCGTTCTGTAGTTCATGTAGAACACAGCCTGGGATGTCGTCAGGTCCCATGGATGCTGTGTTCTTGGCTTCGGATAGTGTGTTTCTTACCTGTGCAGCCGTGATTACAGGAACTTTGCATTCTTCTAGTATAGAGATGGGCCCTTTAGGGGATGACAGAGGGGTAAAGTTAGCACTGAACCTATCTGCCAGGATGTTGGCAATATCCGTTGGTTCTGTATATTTAGTGGCATTGTGCTGTAATTCATAGCAGATCTGAGTGTTGCCATTGAGATTCTTGACATAGCTATAGAATGCTTTGTGGTTGTCTTTAGAGTCAGTGGCAATTTTGTTTTCATAACTAGCTTTGGAGGATTTTATGAGGGATCTCAGCTTCTTACTGAAGCTGACCAGGGAGTTTCTCCAATCATGGTATTTTACTCTTTTTTGCAACAGTTTCTTTCTTCTGTTGTAGAGTTTGTTTATGGCAGGGGACCACCAGATTGGCTTCCTTTTTTTGGAGGATAGCATCTTGGTTCTGTTAGGGATTGCACGATCCATGCACTCATGTAAGTGCTTATAAAGTGCATTTGTGTAGGATTCAGCAGTCATACATCTATTGTCCGTCAGAATGGGTGTTGTGAAGTTTGCCACTTCTGTCTTAAGATGCGTGAAGTTGGCTTTGGAGAAATTTTTTACTGTGGTTTCCCTAATGGGGGGTGGGGGAGGGATGTGGATGTCTAGGGTAATTAGCTTATGGTCGGATCTGACCAACGAGGAATTGACCTCTGGTGTGGAGCACCAGTTGCCCATGTTGGTAATAACTAGGTCTAGGATATTGTTGCCCCTGGTGGGGGTGTGGATAAGTTGATCCATGGCATTGGAATTTATGAATTCCAGAAAATGTTGAGCACAAGAGTTGGTACATAAGTAGTTTTCCCAGTTAATGGTAGGGTAGTTGAAATCACCCATTATTAGGGTGTTAGGTTGTACCCTAATATTTTCCAGTGTATTAAGAAATGAGAAGTGGGAATCCTGGGACATGGTGGGGGATCTGTAGCAAGCTACAATTTGGATTTCGGTCTTGCCCAGAGTTAGTTGCACTTGGATAATCTCGGATGCATTATGCTGAGCAACTAGCCTGGAGGTGTGGATATCCTTAATGAATATGGACACGCTTCTGCCTTTAGTGTTTTGGTCCAGGTTAGGTGGCTGAAAGGTGTGGTATGAATTATAGACTGGTAATGCAGGGGTACTCTCTGGAGCCTTGAACCAGGTCTCTGTCACTGCACAGATGTCGATGTTCTCCATTTTAAGGAGTGCCTCGAGAGAGTGCATTTTGAGGTTTAGACTTCTAGCATTGAGTAGCAATACCCTCAGATTCTTCTTGCCTGTACCTGTTAGGGTGGTGAATTTGTCATTTGAACCTTGCCTAAAAAAGGCACTATAGGGGTGGCTAGAGCCTTAGCCAGTATCCGGAATTCCAGGGGCGACAGGTGCAGGCCATCTCTGGCAAAGCATTGTGGCTTGTCGATCATATCATCCCAGGCAGACAGATTCTGAATCCCCAAGAATAACACCAGAAGCTTAGCCAATTGTTGAAGTCAATCATTTTGTCCTTGTACTGTGGTATCATTCTGGGTGATGGCAGGATACTACTCAGGGCTAGGGTTATACCTGCCTGGGCTACAAGATCGGACAGTTCCTCCATGTCCCTTTTCATGTAGACCAAGGAGGTACGTCTCAGGTCATTCACACCAACATGGACAATGACAGAGTCATATTTGTACTTGTTGTGGAGTGACCTGAGTGCATGCGTTATGTGGCGGATCCTGTCACCCGACAGGCAGCTGACAGTAACCTTCTCCTTGTTTAGCCTGGTGAGTGGAACATCAGTCTGCCTGACTATAGAGTCACCTATGACTAGAGTGTTGGGAACGTTGTTATGCCTTATGGGCTGTGGTTGAGTGGCACACTGAGTTTGTGGGCTATGTGTCATTTGGGTTGTGGTGGGGGGGTGGAGGTTGCTTGTGTTTCTGCTTTGGAGGTCCCTGTTGCTTGGGCAGGTATTTACTGTGAGCCTCCGTGAATGTAGGTGTATGTGTTGTGTTTCTATGTGCGTGTTTTGGTGGTGTAGGTTTTGAGGGA